>NW_024427695.1:67500-75000 GCF_017562075.2 Anopheles merus | reverse complement strand
CGGCCCTGTCGCCTTGGGGGTTGTCTAGGCATGGTGCCGTCACAAGCCACCGTAATGGCCTGGGTCAGCTCCTCTGCCGTAGCAACATGCCCAAAAATGTCCTGGTCCCTCAAGATTTCAACGAACAAATCCTTGTCGAAGAATCTTGTGGACCACCTTCCCCCATTCACTGCTGAGTGTCCCACGTTATTGGCACGCTGTCTCGGAACCCTGCCGACCACAAACTTAATAGTATTGTGGTCACTTGGGGTTTCGTCACAAACGCGCCAATTATTTTCCCCTACCAAAGAAGGGCTGCAAAACGACACGTCCACTATGGAGTTGCGGCCATTTCCCCCCATCCAAGTGCTCTGATTGCCCTGGTTTAGGAGAACCAAACCCAAGGCGGCCGCCGCGTCCATCACAACTCCCCCCCTAGATACCCTTTCCCCATCGTTTGGTCTCCGCTCCATCCCCCATGCACCTGACCAGGCGTTTACGTCACCCCCGATCACGGTGTCCCGATTCCGTGGGAGTACAGACACAATTTCGGTCCATTTGCGTTTGTACTCCTCGACAGTCAAATCGGAACCCACGGGTGGTAGGTAAACGGAGCAGAAAACAATTCCCCGCATCTCGACCACAACGAAGTCCTCGCGTTGGTTGTCAATGATGCGCTGAAAAGGATAATCCCCAACTGATACCACTGCGACCCGCCAGTGGTATCGGTAACCCAATTGCTGTTATTACTCGGCACCCAATAGGGGTCCGAGAGAATCAAAATATCACAACCCTCGGCACGAGCACTTTGCAAAAGCAAGTCTTGGGCCATTTGGTCATGATTGAGGTTCTGTTGGAACACTCTAATCATGACTGGGCTGTGGGGTTACCTTTCCAAAGTAGCGGCAACTGCGCTGGCCCAGCGAGTGCCCGATTGCATCCGGGCCCTGGCATCCCAAGCACTTCCGCTCCCTAGTGCACGGTCCCTCGTGCTTATCTTCTGCGCAACGGTGGCATTTGCTACTACGGTCCTTGCCACGGCAGCGGGCAGCAGTATGCCCGTATTCGTAGCACCGGTAGCATTGCCGCCGGCGTTCCAATAGCCGAAGCCTGCAGCATTTGCTGAAACCAACCGTGTACTGCCTCGCAAGGGCCTGGTCGGTGACCGCTATTGCTGGGCAATCGAAAAATGCGACCACGTACCGTAATGCGTTTTTACGGTCGTGATTTGGTCGCTGAAAATTTCAACGCCCAACGCGGCACTCATTTCCGAAGAAATTTCTTCGGATGAAGTGCCAGGCGGAATGTTGGTGCAGTTCACCCGCACTGAGGGTGTCCGCGGTCGGCATTTGGCTTTGCCGTCAAGAGCTTTGGACACCTCTCCAAAGGGTCATCGTTTCCTGGTGCGACAATGGTGCTAATTCCAGGAGTAGATGACCCTTGAAGTTTGTGCGGATTCTCTGCACATCCTCCTTTTTCACCGTTTCCCTAAGGATTGGCATCATGTCCGCGTACTTGAATCCCCCAATTGATTCAAGTTCAATGGCATTTGGCATTCTGCCAGCCCTGGGATTAAAGGCAGGTGCCGGCTTTTGCATGGGTTGGGAAGCAGAAGGTTGGGTATTTGCGGCGAGGCTGGCTGCTTGCTCAGCTTCACGCTGCTTCTTCCTCTTCCTCCTCTCCCGGCGCACGGCAGTCTTTCCCTTTACCGTCCGCCATTCTTGCGCCCCCTCTTGCCCCCCTTGTGGTCCAGATCCCTGGTCACTTGAAAAAATTTCCCCTGCCAACGGTTCCTCTGCCGCAACAACCTTACTATTTTCCCCCTTCCCACCCTTTCCCTTTTTCTTGCTATTTTTCCTCCTTGACCGCCAACTGTTGTCCCTGTTCCTTATTTCCTGCTGTCTTGGCCTCGTTTTCCCTAACTATTATGTCATACATCTCCCGCATGATTCCCCCAAAAACAGTGAAGAATTTGGTGACGTCCGACTCATTCAAGGGAATGGAACCCGGTTGCTGATCCTGATTAGGGCCTGCCAAAGGCCCTAAGTCTTGCTCCACAACCGGATCCTCCACCACAAGATCCTCTGTTCCCGTTCCCACATCAATTCCTGACCCGGCCTCCCCTAGCCAAATGCTGGAAGGTTGTGCAACAGGGCCAATACTGAGCCTATACGCTGTTCCCAATCGGAGAATTGAGGCGTTTTTGCTAAAATAGCCCTGTGCTTCACGGTGTCCCTGATAAACAGCATGAGCTCATGTTTTGCTTTCTGCAATGGGCCCATGGGATTGGAATCTGCTGGATATGCAGTTGCGAAAAATTTCCTGTCATATGTTTGCCCTGCCTTGGAACCCTCCCCTTGGCTGTCTTCCGCGATCTGCGGCAGAACAGATACCCTTTTTGCTTTCCCCTCCACCTCTGCCGAAGAAGCTCTTCGTAGGGCAGGTGCCATCGCCTTGGGGGCTATCAGCTGGTTTGTTGATGCCCGTCTACCAAAGCTGGTGGCCGAAGCCTTAGACGGGGACATCGTTCCCAGTGAGCTACGGCGGGTGGAATATCTACTGGTTCCTGCCTTTGAGGGACTATTTCTACGAAGTAAAGTGGAGCGTGTATTCATCACCATTTTTCTACCGTTAATTTCTATGGTTATTTCTATGGAGTTATTTATGACTGTCTACTGATTTTCTAAAGGGACTGGCAAAATTTTAATTAATTGATTGAATAATTTAGGATACTTTGGGATGATGTAACTACGGAGTGTCGATTCAGGAGGGATTTTAATGTTAATTTATGATAATTAAGAAGGAAAATTAAAATAATTGTCGTGTTTTGACGCGAGATGTCAATAGATTTCGCGCTGTATATAAACTGTCAATAGTTTTTTTTGTCGGTGTTATTGAACGTTTAATGTAAATGTCAGTCACGTAATTAATTAATTTGTCAGGCCTGATTAAGTGTCAATTGAACAAATTATTATTGGTTGTCAATTGTCTAGGGTCAATTGTCAAAGGTCGAAAATTTAATGTCACGTTTGTTATTAAATTAAACAGAAGCTATTTTAAAAATTATAATATTGTAACAAACAAGGAAATTTAAATTGAGTTAGTTTAATTTAGCAAGATTAGTCATAAATGAATAGCATCAATTATTTAAATGTCAAAGAATACATTGAGAGAGTGTATAAGGTAATTTCGATTGGATTTAAGTTAAATAAAAGTGAAGGGGGCTCTTTTTTTTTTTTGAGTGGTAAGAAGGGGGGAAGGAATTCCGATAATTATTTTATAAGGTATCAAGCTTAATAAGTTGAAAATTAAGATTGTTTTATTTAAAAAGCTGTCAGTCTATTTAATGTCAATGTCAGGTGTAAAAAAGTTGTCAGAATTGTTTATTGTCAAATGAAAATGACGTTTTATGTCAAGAGTGCTGATATAAATCTAACCAAACGGTTTAATTAAATATGAAGATGTTAGAAATCGGCAAGGAATTAATAATAATTAATTTAAATCGAATATAATTTCTATGTGGATATTTAAAAGAAATATTTCAACTGTTATGATGATTATTCAAAAAAATTAGGAGTTTAATTTAAAAATTTCTTTTGTCAATCAAGTGATTTTGGATATTAATAATGTAAATATGTTAATTATTAAGGATGCCAGCAAAAAATTTATTTATATGAATTATTTTAATTTAATAATTTAGAATTTTTAAGCAAAAGTGAGTTAAATTAAGTTAAATGTTTGAATATTATTAAATTTTTCCGTTACGACTGTTAATTAATTTAAGTAATAACTGTCAACCAATTTAAATGTCGAAGCGACGTCAATTGTCAGAAATATTGAGCTGTCAATTTGATAATGTGTCAACGTTTGATGTCAAGTGGTCAGCTGTTAATTTGATAATGTAAATAAATCTATTTAATTAATTTAAAAACTATTCAAATCGAAAAACTAATTTATTTTTAATAAACATGCAGAGGACCGGGATGAAAATAATAACTACGTGATTAAATAAATTTCTATTTGGAAATGAATTTAGATTGAAACTAATGTCAAGTGGAATTAATATTGGGTGTGAAGGGAAATGATTTAAATGGCTTGTAATGGAAATTATGCTTAAAAATGATGAAGCAATGAAATTAAAAGCAAGAATATATATTTGTGTATTATTGCGCTGAAGGCGATGTCAATATATTATTAATTGAATGACTTGTTTAAATAATATATATTTGTTTATATATTTATAAAGAATAAAATAATATTTAAATGATTTAATTGAAATAAAATTGCCAACGGAAAGTAACTGAACTAGTGTAAATATTATGATTATCGCGGAAGGCTTGGTGTATTAAATATAATTCTTCAGAATTTTAGTTATTTCAAAATTTTGAGATTTGAATGAAATGAATGAAATGAATGAAATTTAGGAATGCTTAAAAGTGACAAACTACGTGAGGAGACGTGTGTGCTTCAACGTTACAGGTAAAATGGGAATTTTCCCCCGTTCTATTTTGGCTATGCTACGGGTTACAGGTAAATGGGTTTCCGGTCACCTTGGTCTATGCTCCGTTATTGGAGATTATTTTGTTAGCTTTACGAGAGTTTTGGAATTTTGTTAGGATGGATACTTTAAATTTAAATATTCAGTTCTACTTTGAATGAATATAATGATAAGCAAAGCAATAATAAAATAGGATTTAGTTTAAATTGAATATGAGGTCTGCATGGATAATTAAAATATTGAGTCAACTAATATAAGAATTATTTATGGAGTATGGCTTTAAAAGTATTAATTGATTTTTTAATCTTTTGTTATTGTTTATTAAATCGTTCTTGTGGGATCGGGCCGGCAGATAAAAGTAGTAAAGTATTTGATGAAAGTATTTAAGAACCTTGGGTAAAAGTGAGTTTATTTAATTTAAATGTTGAGTATAATTAATTAATCAATTGCAAGTGTCAAATTATTTAATTTAATGTCAAAATGGTATGGGGCTTTAATATAAATCTTTTTAAATTATTGCTCAACTTTCCAAATAAGAAATATTAATTATTATAAGACATGCAAACAACCGGGGAAAAATAGCTACGTGATTTAATGAACTTCTACTTGTTAAGGGGTTGGATGGATGGAGAGAACGTATTGTCAATAATTAAAAAGGTGGAGAATTGTAATTTAAGCAACGAGTTATTAAAATTGAATTATAAATTAATTTATATTAAGTAGGAAGATGTATTAAGAAATTAAATTGATGGTTTAAATGAAAGTTTGCTATGGCAATAATGAAGCAATGAATTAAAATTGAGATTTTTTTTTTTATTTGATGTATTTGCTTAAGGCGTTTTTAATATTTTTTGTTTATTTGAAAAACTTGTTTAAATCAATAATAATTTGAAAAGAATGAATTAATATTAAAAGAATTTTAATTGAAATAACTTGCCGACGGAAAGGAATTGAACTAGTGTAAATAAATTATTATAGCGGAAGGCTTCGTATGTGTTGATTTAATTCTTTGGAGTTTAACTTATTTAAATATTTGTGATTTGAATTAAATGAATGAAATGAATGAAGTTTAGGAATGCTTAAACGGGGAGAAAAGGAGTAAATACGTGATTTAATAAATTTCTACTTGTAAAGGGTTATGGATTGGGAGAACGTATTGCCATTAATTTAAAAAGTGAAGAATTGTAATTTAGCAACTGAGTTTGTTAAATTGAATTTTGACGTAATTTATATTAAGTTTTAAGATGTATATAAGAATTCAGATCGATTGTAGAGTGAAATTAAATTGATGGTTTGAAATTGAAGTATGCTATTGCAATAATGAGGCAATGTATTAAAGAGGAATTTATTTAATTTTGCTGTATTGTGTTTAAGGCGGTTTAATTAATTTTAATAAAGAGACTTGTTTAAATGAAGATATTTTCGTATTAATATTTGAATATAATAAATAATATTTAAATATTTTAAGTTAAGATAAAATTTCCAACGGAAAGTAACTGGACTGGTTTTATTATTATTATCGCGGAAGGCTTTGTATGTGTTAATTTAATTCTTCAGAGTTAAAGTTATTTCAAATTTTGAGATTTGAATGAAATGAATGAAATGAATGAAATTTAGGAATGCTTAAAAGTGACAAACTACGTGAGGAGACGTGTGTGCTTCAACGTTACAGGTAAAATGGGAATTTTCCCCCGTTCTATTTTGGCTATGCTACGGGTTACAGGTAAAATGGGTTTCCGGTCACCTTGCTCTATGCTCCGTTATTGGAGATTATTTTGTTAGCTTTACGAGAGTTTTGAAATTTTGTTAGGATGGATTTTGAAATTTAAATGGTTAGCTCTACTGGGTTGTGAATTATTCTACTTTACGAATGGTGGTTTGAATTATTTATGTCATATATTTTTTGCCTATTTCTACTGTTAGTTTTATATTTAATATGAAATTTAATGCTGAGGGGGAGAAAGAATCGAAATAAGAAAATAAATGCAGTTTTATATAATAATGGTTTAGTTGGGGAACTAATTGAGATTTGGTTAGGTTGTGAATGGGATTTCAAATTCTACACTATAAAAATTAAAACTATTTGCCGGTTTGAAAACTCTCGATGTTTCTCGTCGCTGGAACAGATGGAACCGGGAGTCTCGAACACAACACACACTTAGCACAAGTATTCTCGTGGACCGCTCAACGAAAGCTTATTTGCAGAAGGCTTAATTAATTAATTTATTAATTAAACGCAGAAGGCGATGCTAATAATAATTGTCTTAAAGGATTTTGAATAATTTTTTTTTATGCAGAGGGCAATTTAATTCAATAAATATATTTGCTGAAGGCTTATGTAATTGATTTGGTTTATTTAAGGCAAACAGTTTATTTATAATTGTTATTAAATTTATAATAAATTGTGAAGTATTTTGCAGAAGGCAACTATTGAAAATAATTTTGTTCCAACGCTGAAGGCGATGCTAATTTCCCAATGGAAAAAAAGGATTTAAAAACAGGCAAATTAAAATAATTGATTTTAATTAAATCAATGCAGAAGGCTTATGGCAATCGGAGCAGTCAACACGAGAACACTGCACTTCACTTTTCACACACACACACTAGTGATTCCGGCCGAAGTCTCAACGAATGCTTGATGCAGAAGGTTTAATTTAAAATAAGACGCTGAAGGCGATGCTTTTACTTTTAATTTATTTAATTGGCAAGTGAATTTTAATTATAAAATTTAAACTAGGTTAATTAAATGGTTTGAAGAGGTATTTAAGCGCTGAGGGCGATTCTAATAAGCAATCAAATGAATTTTTTGTGAATAAATTATAAGTGCAAAAGGCTAAATAATTAATTAAAATATATTTGTTTTAGTTGCAGAAGGCAATTCTATTTATTTTTTAATATAACTTGATTATTTATTTAATTTGTTTGCAGAAGGCACTTGGTAAAGACGCTGAAGGCGATGCTAAATTCCCGACGGCAAATGTGGGTTTGTAGAATTAAATTAAAATTGCAGAAGGCTTAGAACA
>NW_024427695.1:45000-57500 GCF_017562075.2 Anopheles merus | reverse complement strand
TTGCTTTAAACCGAACGGCATCTCTGCGCGTGAACTTGCAACTTGCACCCCAACTTGTTACATCTGGTCGAACGGGTGCGCACGACGGGACACATTGCACGGTTCAGCGATCTCTCTGCACTAGTGGAAGAACTCCACCGTGATACGGGAGACTTTGCTACAGCGGCTTCTCTGCACTGCTGGGCTACCACCTTGTGACGGGAGACATTGCTAGCGGTCACTCTGCACTAGTGGAAGAACTCCACCGTGATACGGGAGACATTGCTAACGGTCACTCTGCACAGGTGCCAATACCACCTCGTGACGGGAAACATTGCTTTAAACCGAACGGCATCTCTGCGCGCATACACCCCAACAACACTAGACGAACATTGTCTTTGGCTACTCCGATCGGTATACATGATTATGACGGATACATTGAATGGCTATAGTGGGTTGGGTTGAAATTACCGCGGCTGCATTTTTGTTAAAACTGTAAACCGTACGGTGTCCTTCTAACAGGCGGATACCTTTGTACGGCTACAGAGTTGAATTACCCGGCTGCGTTTTGACCACTATAGTCCAATCGGTACTCTGCACTCTCATGTATACTAATGTTTCACTTGGATACACCCCACTGTTTTGTCCTACGGGCGTGTAAGCTCTCCACGACGGGATGCATTGATTGGTTCAGCGATCTTTCTGCACTTCGTGGATCTACTCCTTCGATGTGTCGGGAAACATTGCTAGCGGTCACTCTGCACTAGTGGAAGAACCCCACCGTGATACGGGAGACATTGCTAACGGTTACTCTGCACCTCGTCGAGTTACCACCGTGTGTCGGAAGACTTTGCTCCTGAGTCTCTCTGCACTGCGTAAGCTACCGCCGTGTGTCGGGAAGCATTGCTAGCGGTCACTCTGCACTAGTGGAATGATACCACCGTGATACGGGAGACATTGCTAACGGCTACTCTGCACTTCGCGGACCTGCTTACTCTGTGACGGGAGACTTGCTAGCGGCTTCTCTGCACTACTGGGCTACCACCTTGTGACGGGAGACATTGCTAGCGGTCACTCTGCACTAGTGGTAGAACACCACCGTGATACGGGAG
The DNA here is from genome assembly GCF_017562075.2 of Anopheles merus. NCBI lineage: Eukaryota > Metazoa > Arthropoda > Insecta > Diptera > Culicidae > Anopheles > Anopheles merus. The sequence goes on along the minus strand of NW_024427695.1, from coordinate 56,409 downwards.
ACATTGCTAACGGTCACTCTGCACAGGTGCCAATACCACCTTGTGACGGGAAACATTGCTAGAAACCGATCGGCATCTCTGCGCGATTACTTGAACACACCCCCAACTTAGTCAACTGTTAAACTTTTTCGTAATCACGGCGGGACACATTGCTCGAGCTCTAACGGACCTCTGCACGCATGAAACATGGTGGCGGGAATCATTGCTAGAACCGAACGGCGCCTCTGCGCGATGTACAAGCTCAACAGGAACCTCGTATCGGCTGCCGAGCCGGAGCTCGAACAACTTGGACTATCACCTCTAATTATATCAACTCACACCTCCCCCGAGGGTTCCGCAGAATTGCTTCTGGGTCCCCTTATCGTTAATTGCGATTCGTGTTTGCATTACACTACATTGAGCTATTCCAACTTGTTTATCCGCATGGCGAACATTTGCTGCATAGAACATTTAAGTTCCACTTTGCTCTCCCCTACGTGGGTCTGAGCTTCGCTCTCAGGGAAAGTTATGCCACATTTGGTAAGGGAAACCCGGTTTCATCACGCTATTTTACCTGCACCATGACCCCAGACACATTTGTTCAATGGATTAGATCCAAGGAACGCCGACAAACCATGCACCACTACCCTTAATAGCTCATCGAGCTTAGCGTGAATCCTTCGAGTTTCCCTAAAAAGTTCGATTGGTCTTGCAGTGTTTAAAGACAACGCGGCTTAGTTTCAAGCATGCATTTAATATACGCTTACGAAAACCTCTTAAACTGTTACGACTTTTATGCTTGAAACCATCACGACGAAGTCTTAGGGTCCGTAGACCCGTGATGTACCGCTCCAGGGAGCTTTTTGAAAGGTTGGGTAGGTCCTTTCAGGGTCCGTAGACCCTCTACGCTGCCAGTTCTCAGCGTAAGAGTACAGCAAACTAGCCAGCTACTGTCTCTTCATGGGTCCGAAGACCCAAAAATATATTTGCTACTGACCACCTTAAGCGATGCTGGGGTGTCTGTAATTTTCGAGATTTTGTCCCCGGGACACCTAGTCCGGGGCATAAGCCGTGTACTACAAGGCCTAATTTTACTCTAATATACGCATATCAACTCGAATTCATAGGTTAAGATCATCGGCAGACACCACCAGACACCACTTTTGCTTCATAAGTTCGGACTATGGTCATACGACGAACTAAATCGGGGAGGGGACGTATGACCCAAATGGGGGCCGAAATGACCCACCGACACCTCAAACCATGCTCCTACGACAAAATAGAGGTAAAAACTACGATTTGGTGAAATTTTCATTTTTGACCTCGGAGCAAGGTACCCTCCCTATAGTAGGCAATGAACAAATGATCATGTTCCCAGGAGGGCAAAAGTTGGGAACTCGAGAGGAAAGCGCTAATGGCGCGCCTTACCTAGGGGCCCGTAGAGTAAAAAGGGTACCCCCAAAAAAGTTGTTGTTTGACGTTCTGGTTTCACTTTTCATCATCTAAAATGCGTTTTCTACACGTTTTCAGTGATTTTGGCGAAAAAAAATTTTTTGACTACTCGAGCTCTCCGGCCCGTTCGGTGACCATTTTTTGACAAAAGCTAGGGAGCTGCCCCTAGGTTTGGGGTGTCACAAAATTTTGAAAAGTGGTCAAAAAACCACTATCCGGAATCGGATGTAGAATCATTAGACGAACTTAAAATTGTTCTACGACCCATGTCTGCGACGTTTAGTTTTCGAGTTATGGCCCGCCGTAGGTCTGACGGAGAACTTTTGCTAAGCGCACTTTGATGTTTGTATGAAAAAGTACCCTACCTAGGGACGCGTAGAGCAAATTGGTACCCCCGGGCATGTTGTCGGTTGACTTTCTGGTTGCACTTTTCATCATCTAGGGTGTGTTTCTGACACGTTTTGAGGGTTTTTAGCGAAAAAAATTTTTTTGACTACTCGAGCTCTCCGGCCCGTTCGGTGCACTTTTTTGCAAAAAGCTAGGGAGCTGTCCCTAGGTTCGGGGTGTCACAAAATGATGAAAAGTGGTCAAAAAACCACTATCCAGAATCGGATAGAGAATGATTAGACGAGCTTAAAATTGTTCTACGACCCATGTCTGCGACGTTTAGTATTCGAGTTATGGCCCGCCGTAGGTCTGACCGAGCAATTTTTGTTCCGCGCACTTTGTGCACCGTGCACATTGATGTTTGTATGAAAAAGTACCCTACCTAGGGACGCGTAGAGCAAATTGGTACCCCCGGGCATGTTGTCGGTTGACTTTCTGGTTGCACTTTTCATCATCTAGGGTGTGTTTCTGACACGTTTTGAGGGTTTTTAGCGAAAAAAATTTTTTTGACTACTCGAGCTCTCCGGCCCGTTCGGTGCACTTTTTTGCAAAAAGCTAGGGAGCTGTCCCTAGGTTCGGGGTGTCACAAAATGATGAAAAGTGGTCAAAAAACCACTATCCAGAATCGGATAGAGAATGATTAGACGAGCTTAAAATTGTTCTACGACCCATGTCTGCGACGTTTAGTATTCGAGTTATGGCCCGCCGTAGGTCTGACCGAGCAATTTTTGTTCCGCGCACTTTGTGCACCGTGCACATTGATGTTTGTATGAAAAAGTACCCTACCTAGGGACGCGTAGAGCAAATTGGTACCCCGGGCATGTTGTCGGTTGACTTTCTGGTTGCACTTTTCATCATCTAGGGTGTGTTTCTGACACGTTTTGAGGGTTTTTAGCGAAAAAAATTTTTTTGACTACTCGAGCTCTCCGGCCCGTTCGGTGCACTTTTTTGCAAAAAGCTAGGGAGCTGTCCCTAGGTTCGGGGTGTCACAAAATGATGAAAAGTGGTCAAAAAACCACTATCCAGAATCGGATAGAGAATGATTAGACGAGCTTAAAATTGTTCTACGACCCATGTCTGCGACGTTTAGTATTCGAGTTATGGCCCGCCGTAGGTCTGACCGAGCAATTTTTGTTCCGCGCACTTTGTGCACCGTGCACATTGATGTTTGTATGAAAAAGTACCCTACCTAGGGACGCGTAGAGCAAATTGGTACCCCCGGGCATGTTGTCGGTTGACTTTCTGGTTGCACTTTTCATCATCTAGGGTGTGTTTCTGACACGTTTTGAGGGTTTTTAGCGAAAAAAATTTTTTTGACTACTCGAGCTCTCCGGCCCGTTCGGTGCACTTTTTTGCAAAAAGCTAGGGAGCTGTCCCTAGGTTCGGGGTGTCACAAAATGATGAAAAGTGGTCAAAAAACCACTATCCAGAATCGGATAGAGAATGATTAGACGAGCTTAAAATTGTTCTACGACCCATGTCTGCGACGTTTAGTATTCGAGTTATGGCCCGCCGTAGGTCTGACCGAGCAATTTTTGTTCCGCGCACTTTGTGCACCGTGCACATTGATGTTTGTATGAAAAAGTACCCTACCTAGGGACGCGTAGAGCAAATTGGTACCCCCGGGCATGTTGTCGGTTGACTTTCTGGTTGCACTTTTCATCATCTAGGGTGTGTTTCTGACACGTTTTGAGGGTTTTTAGCGAAAAAAATTTTTTTGACTACTCGAGCTCTCCGGCCCGTTCGGTGCACTTTTTTGCAAAAAGCTAGGGAGCTGTCCCTAGGTTCGGGGTGTCACAAAATGATGAAAAGTGGTCAAAAAACCACTATCCAGAATCGGATAGAGAATGATTAGACGAGCTTAAAATTGTTCTACGACCCATGTCTGCGACGTTTAGTATTCGAGTTATGGCCCGCCGTAGGTCTGACCGAGCAATTTTTGTTCCGCGCACTTTGTGCACCGTGCACATTGATGTTTGTATGAAAAAGTACCCTACCTAGGGACGCGTAGAGCAAATTGGTACCCCCGGGCATGTTGTCGGTTGACTTTCTGGTTGCACTTTTCATCATCTAGGGTGTGTTTCTGACACGTTTTGAGGGTTTTTAGCGAAAAAAATTTTTTTGACTACTCGAGCTCTCCGGCCCGTTCGGTGCACTTTTTTGCAAAAAGCTAGGGAGCTGTCCCTAGGTTCGGGGTGTCACAAAATGATGAAAAGTGGTCAAAAAACCACTATCCAGAATCGGATAGAGAATGATTAGACGAGCTTAAAATTGTTCTACGACCCATGTCTGCGACGTTTAGTATTCGAGTTATGGCCCGCCGTAGGTCTGACCGAGCAATTTTTGTTCCGCGCACTTTGTGCACCGTGCACATTGATGTTTGTATGAAAAAGTACCCTACCTAGGGACGCGTAGAGCAAATTGGTACCCCCGGGCATGTTGTCGGTTGACTTTCTGGTTGCACTTTTCATCATCTAGGGTGTGTTTCTGACACGTTTTGAGGGTTTTTAGCGAAAAAAATTTTTTTGACTACTCGAGCTCTCCGGCCCGTTCGGTGCACTTTTTTGCAAAAAGCTAGGGAGCTGTCCCTAGGTTCGGGGTGTCACAAAATGATGAAAAGTGGTCAAAAAACCACTATCCAGAATCGGATAGAGAATGATTAGACGAGCTTAAAATTGTTCTACGACCCATGTCTGCGACGTTTAGTATTCGAGTTATGGCCCGCCGTAGGTCTGACCGAGCAATTTTTGTTCCGCGCACTTTGTGCACCGTGCACATTGATGTTTGTATGAAAAAGTACCCTACCTAGGGACGCGTAGAGCAAATTGGTACCCCCGGGCATGTTGTCGGTTGACTTTCTGGTTGCACTTTTCATCATCTAGGGTGTGTTTCTGACACGTTTTGAGGGTTTTTAGCGAAAAAAATTTTTTTGACTACTCGAGCTCTCCGGCCCGTTCGGTGCACTTTTTTGCAAAAAGCTAGGGAGCTGTCCCTAGGTTCGGGGTGTCACAAAATGATGAAAAGTGGTCAAAAAACCACTATCCAGAATCGGATAGAGAATGATTAGACGAGCTTAAAATTGTTCTACGACCCATGTCTGCGACGTTTAGTATTCGAGTTATGGCCCGCCGTAGGTCTGACCGAGCAATTTTTGTTCCGCGCACTTTGTGCACCGTGCACATTGATGTTTGTATGAAAAAGTACCCTACCTAGGGACGCGTAGAGCAAATTGGTACCCCGGGCATGTTGTCGGTTGACTTTCTGGTTGCACTTTTCATCATCTAGGGTGTGTTTCTGACACGTTTTGAGGGTTTTTAGCGAAAAAAATTTTTTTGACTACTCGAGCTCTCCGGCCCGTTCGGTGCACTTTTTTGCAAAAAGCTAGGGAGCTGTCCCTAGGTTCGGGGTGTCACAAAATGATGAAAAGTGGTCAAAAAACCACTATCCAGAATCGGATAGAGAATGATTAGACGAGCTTAAAATTGTTCTACGACCCATGTCTGCGACGTTTAGTATTCGAGTTATGGCCCGCCGTAGGTCTGACCGAGCAATTTTTGTTCCGCGCACTTTGTGCACCGTGCACATTGATGTTTGTATGAAAAAGTACCCTACCTAGGGACGCGTAGAGCAAATTGGTACCCCCGGGCATGTTGTCGGTTGACTTTCTGGTTGCACTTTTCATCATCTAGGGTGTGTTTCTGACACGTTTTGAGGGTTTTTAGCGAAAAAAATTTTTTTGACTACTCGAGCTCTCCGGCCCGTTCGGTGCACTTTTTTGCAAAAAGCTAGGGAGCTGTCCCTAGGTTCGGGGTGTCACAAAATGATGAAAAGTGGTCAAAAAACCACTATCCAGAATCGGATAGAGAATGATTAGACGAGCTTAAAATTGTTCTACGACCCATGTCTGCGACGTTTAGTATTCGAGTTATGGCCCGCCGTAGGTCTGACCGAGCAATTTTTGTTCCGCGCACTTTGTGCACCGTGCACATTGATGTTTGTATGAAAAAGTACCCTACCTAGGGACGCGTAGAGCAAATTGGTACCCCCGGGCATGTTGTCGGTTGACTTTCTGGTTGCACTTTTCATCATCTAGGGTGTGTTTCTGACACGTTTTGAGGGTTTTTAGCGAAAAAAATTTTTTTGACTACTCGAGCTCTCCGGCCCGTTCGGTGCACTTTTTTGCAAAAAGCTAGGGAGCTGTCCCTAGGTTCGGGGTGTCACAAAATGATGAAAAGTGGTCAAAAAACCACTATCCAGAATCGGATAGAGAATGATTAGACGAGCTTAAAATTGTTCTACGACCCATGTCTGCGACGTTTAGTATTCGAGTTATGGCCCGCCGTAGGTCTGACCGAGCAATTTTTGTTCCGCGCACTTTGTGCACCGTGCACATTGATGTTTGTATGAAAAAGTACCCTACCTAGGGACGCGTAGAGCAAATTGGTACCCCCGGGCATGTTGTCGGTTGACTTTCTGGTTGCACTTTTCATCATCTAGGGTGTGTTTCTGACACGTTTTGAGGGTTTTTAGCGAAAAAAATTTTTTTGACTACTCGAGCTCTCCGGCCCGTTCGGTGCACTTTTTTGCAAAAAGCTAGGGAGCTGTCCCTAGGTTCGGGGTGTCACAAAATGATGAAAAGTGGTCAAAAAACCACTATCCAGAATCGGATAGAGAATGATTAGACGAGCTTAAAATTGTTCTACGACCCATGTCTGCGACGTTTAGTATTCGAGTTATGGCCCGCCGTAGGTCTGACCGAGCAATTTTGTACTGAAATGTATGGCGGACATATTATTTCTCAAACAACATTGCCTTGTATCGTGTCCTACTTGGTCGGCACGGTAAGTATCGACTATAACAAGATTAAATGGATTGATTGATAACATTTTAAGCACATTTCCTAAGCCGTGCACCAAAATTGTGTACCGATCAGGGAAAGTACACTACGTACGCGTTCATGGATGTCCATGTTGGTACAAGTTGCCGGTCAGGATAGCCGTGCACCAAAATTGTGTACCGATCAGGGAAAGTACAACACGGAGGGCGCAGCCCGAGCGTACGCGTTCATGGATGTCCATGTTGGTACACATGCACCAAAATTGTGTACCGATCAGGGAAAGTACACTACGTACGCGTTCATGGATGTCCATGTTGGTACAAGTTGCCGGTCAGGATAGCCGTGCACCAAAATTGTGTACCGATCAGGGAAAGTACAACACGGAGGGCGCAGCCCGAGCGTACGCGTTCATGGATGTCCATGTTGGTACACATGCACCAAAATTGTGTACCGATCAGGGAAAGTACACTACGTACGCGTTCATGGATGTCCATGTTGGTACAAGTTGCCGGTCAGGATAGCCGTGCACCAAAATTGTGTACCGATCAGGGAAAGTACAACACGGAGGGCGCAGCCCGAGCGTACGCGTTCATGGATGTCCATGTTGGTACACATGCACCAAAATTGTGTACCGATCAGGGAAAGTACACTACGTACGCGTTCATGGATGTCCATGTTGGTACAAGTTGCCGGTCAGGATAGCCGTGCACCAAAATTGTGTACCGATCAGGGAAAGTACAACACGGAGGGCGCAGCCCGAGCGTACGCGTTCATGGATGTCCATGTTGGTACACATGCACCAAAATTGTGTACCGATCAGGGAAAGTACACTACGTACGCGTTCATGGATGTCCATGTTGGTACAAGTTGCCGGTCAGGATAGCCGTGCACCAAAATTGTGTACCGATCAGGGAAAGTACAACACGGAGGGCGCAGCCCGAGCGTACGCGTTCATGGATGTCCATGTTGGTACACATGCACCAAAATTGTGTACCGATCAGGGAAAGTACACTACGTACGCGTTCATGGATGTCCATGTTGGTACAAGTTGCCGGTCAGGATAGCCGTGCACCAAAATTGTGTACCGATCAGGGAAAGTACAACACGGAGGGCGCAGCCCGAGCGTACGCGTTCATGGATGTCCATGTTGGTACACATGCACCAAAATTGTGTACCGATCAGGGAAAGTACACTACGTACGCGTTCATGGATGTCCATGTTGGTACAAGTTGCCGGTCAGGATAGCCGTGCACCAAAATTGTGTACCGATCAGGGAAAGTACAACACGGAGGGCGCAGCCCGAGCGTACGCGTTCATGGATGTCCATGTTGGTACACATGCACCAAAATTGTGTACCGATCAGGGAAAGTACACTACGTACGCGTTCATGGATGTCCATGTTGGTACAAGTTGCCGGTCAGGATAGCCGTGCACCAAAATTGTGTACCGATCAGGGAAAGTACAACACGGAGGGCGCAGCCCGAGCGTACGCGTTCATGGATGTCCATGTTGGTACACATGCACCAAAATTGTGTACCGATCAGGGAAAGTACACTACGTACGCGTTCATGGATGTCCATGTTGGTACAAGTTGCCGGTCAGGATAGCCGTGCACCAAAATTGTGTACCGATCAGGGAAAGTACAACACGGAGGGCGCAGCCCGAGCGTACGCGTTCATGGATGTCCATGTTGGTACACATGCACCAAAATTGTGTACCGATCAGGGAAAGTACACTACGTACGCGTTCATGGATGTCCATGTTGGTACAAGTTGCCGGTCAGGATAGCCGTGCACCAAAATTGTGTACCGATCAGGGAAAGTACAACACGGAGGGCGCAGCCCGAGCGTACGCGTTCATGGATGTCCATGTTGGTACACATGCACCAAAATTGTGTACCGATCAGGGAAAGTACACTACGTACGCGTTCATGGATGTCCATGTTGGTACAAGTTGCCGGTCAGGATAGCCGTGCACCAAAATTGTGTACCGATCAGGGAAAGTACAACACGGAGGGCGCAGCCCGAGCGTACGCGTTCATGGATGTCCATGTTGGTACACATGCACCAAAATTGTGTACCGATCAGGGAAAGTACACTACGTACGCGTTCATGGATGTCCATGTTGGTACAAGTTGCCGGTCAGGATAGCCGTGCACCAAAATTGTGTACCGATCAGGGAAAGTACAACACGGAGGGCGCAGCCCGAGCGTACGCGTTCATGGATGTCCATGTTGGTACACATGCACCAAAATTGTGTACCGATCAGGGAAAGTACACTACGTACGCGTTCATGGATGTCCATGTTGGTACAAGTTGCCGGTCAGGATAGCCGTGCACCAAAATTGTGTACCGATCAGGGAAAGTACAACACGGAGGGCGCAGCCCGAGCGTACGCGTTCATGGATGTCCATGTTGGTACAATCTACATGTACGTACCTAGTTTTTGTGTCAAAAGTTGCAATAAAGTGCTTGTATGCTTAAAATGCTTATCTCAACCGGTCACCTTTTGGCCTGCCCTTTTATAGACAGAAACCTAGAAAGATACTCGCGATTTTGTGTTTTTCCATTCGCCGGGACGACGAAATGAGCTCTGTGCACATCGTGCCGAAAACTGTCTTCTCCACCTTTGTTTTTGTCCGTCTGATCATAAAATCACCCTTATTTGTGTACCATTTGGAGTGCGCAGCCCAAACGTACGCGTTAATGTTAATGTTTGTATACACTACATGTATGTTCCTAGGATTTGGTAATTGAGTCAAACACACAATTCCCCGACCGTCGCGGACACCATTCTTGGACAGAAGTCCTAGTACGTAGAGTACTTTCCCTAGGTATGTGCCCGTTCGTGACTATCGTTGCGTGCATACGGACACGCTTGGGTATGTTTACCATACAAGGTTTACTAGGGAAACCTGCTTGCTCGACCATTGCCCTCCCGTCGCGGACACCATTCTTGGACAGAAGTCCTAGTACGTAGAGTACTTTCCCTAGGTATGTGCCCGTTCGTGACTATCGTTGCGTGCATACGGACACGCTTGGGTATGTTTACCATACAAGGTTTACTAGGGAAACCAGGAAGGAATTCTAGGCACACGTTTTGTTCCATCCACAGTAACTTTCGTTCTCTTAAGGTAGCTATTTAACTTGTTTGCCATGATAAGTAACCTGCTTCCCCGACCGTCGCGGACACCATTCTTGGACAGAAGTCCTAGTACGTAGAGTACTTTCCCTAGGTATGTGCCCGTTCGTGACTATCGTTGCGTGCATACGGACACGCTTGGGTATGTTTACCATACAAGGTTTACTAGGGAAACCTGCTTGCTCGACCATTGCCCTCCCGTCGCGGACACCATTCTTGGACAGAAGTCCTAGTACGTAGCGTTCTTTATTGTACTTGATCAGTTTGTATTGCCTTCGCTTTGTTCCATCGACACTTGCTACTGCTCACTAAGGGGTTTTTGTTTGTGATGTGTACGATAAGCCACCGTCTATCCTATCCGGCACTTTATCAACACTTTTCACCCAAGTCATAGGAACGTAGTGTACTTTCCCTGATCGGTACACAATTTTGGTGCACGGCTATCCTGACCGGCAACTTGTACCAACATGGACATCCATGAACGCGTACGCTCGGGCTGCGCCCTCCGTGTTGTACTTTCCCTGATCGGTACACAATTTTGGTGCACGGCTATCCTGACCGGCAACTTGTACCAACATGGACATCCATGAACGCGTACGCTCGGGCTGCGCCCTCCGTGTTGTACTTTCCCTGATCGGTACACAATTTTGGTGCACGGCTATCCTGACCGGCAACTTGTACCAACATGGACATCCATGAACGCGTACGCTCGGGCTGCGCCCTCCGTGTTGTACTTTCCCTGATCGGTACACAATTTTGGTGCACGGCTATCCTGACCGGCAACTTGTACCAACATGGACATCCATGAACGCGTACGCTCGGGCTGCGCCCTCCGTGTTGTACTTTCCCTGATCGGTACACAATTTTGGTGCACGGCTATCCTGACCGGCAACTTGTACCAACATGGACATCCATGAACGCGTACGCTCGGGCTGCGCCCTCCGTGTTGTACTTTCCCTGATCGGTACACAATTTTGGTGCACGGCTATCCTGACCGGCAACTTGTACCAACATGGACATCCATGAACGCGTACGCTCGGGCTGCGCCCTCCGTGTTGTACTTTCCCTGATCGGTACACAATTTTGGTGCACGGCTATCCTGACCGGCAACTTGTACCAACATGGACATCCATGAACGCGTACGCTCGGGCTGCGCCCTCCGTGTTGTACTTTCCCTGATCGGTACACAATTTTGGTGCACGGCTATCCTGACCGGCACTAAATCGTCACTTTTCGTCCATAACCTAGGAACGTCGTGTAGGTTTCATCATTTTTATGTTTGATTCGGTTTAATATGATTGAAAAATACGCTAAGTCCCAGAAATCTGAACTCGAATACTTCCTCCATGTGGCGCCAAAAGCTACTGAGCAACGCCTAGCTTGTGACCCATTTATAGTTTAATTTCCATTAATAGTTTTGAAAAATACGCTGAGTCCCAGAAATCTGAACTCGAATACTTCCTCCATGTTGCGCCAAAAGCTACTGACCAACGCCTAGCTTGAGACCCATTTATAGTTTAATTTCCATTAATAGTTTTGAAAAATACGCTAAGTCCCAGAAATCTGAACTCGAATACTTCCTCCATGTTGCGCCAAAAGCTACTGACCAACGC
>NW_024427695.1:0-32500 GCF_017562075.2 Anopheles merus | reverse complement strand
ACTCTGCACAGGTGCCAATACCACCTTGTGACGGGAAACATTGCTAGAAACCGATCGGCATCTCTGCGCGATTACTTGAACACACCCCCAACTTAGTCAACTGTTAAACTTTTTCGTAATCACGGCGGGACACATTGCTCGAGCTCTAACGGACCTCTGCACGCATGAAACATGGTGGCGGGAATCATTGCTAGAACCGAACGGCGCCTCTGCGCGATGTACAAGCTCAACAGGAACCTCGTATCGGCTGCCGAGCCGGAGCTCGAACAACTTGGACTATCACCTCTAATTATATCAACTCACACCTCCCCCGAGGGTTCCGCAGAATTGCTTCTGGGTCCCCTTATCGTTAATTGCGATTCGTGTTTGCATTACACTACATTGAGCTATTCCAACTTGTTTATCCGCATGGCGAACATTTGCTGCATAGAACATTTAAGTTCCACTTTGCTCTCCCCTACGTGGGTCTGAGCTTCGCTCTCAGGGAAAGTTATGCCACATTTGGTAAGGGAAACCCGGTTTCATCACGCTATTTTACCTGCACCATGACCCCAGACACATTTGTTCAATGGATTAGATCCAAGGAACGCCGACAAACCATGCACCACTACCCTTAATAGCTCATCGAGCTTAGCGTGAATCCTTCGAGTTTCCCTAAAAAGTTCGATTGGTCTTGCAGTGTTTAAAGACAACGCGGCTTAGTTTCAAGCATGCATTTAATATACGCTTACGAAAACCTCTTAAACTGTTACGACTTTTATGCTTGAAACCATCACGACGAAGTCTTAGGGTCCGTAGACCCGTGATGTACCGCTCCAGGGAGCTTTTTGAAAGGTTGGGTAGGTCCTTTCAGGGTCCGTAGACCCTCTACGCTGCCAGTTCTCAGCGTAAGAGTACAGCAAACTAGCCAGCTACTGTCTCTTCATGGGTCCGAAGACCCAAAAATATATTTGCTACTGACCACCTTAAGCAATGCTGGGGTGTCTGTAATTTTCGAGATTTTGTCCCCGGGACACCTAGTCCGGGGCATAAGCCGTGTACTACAAGGCCTAATTTTACTCTAATATACGCATATCAACTCGAATTCATAGGTTAAGATCATCGGCAGACACCACCAGACACCACTTTTGCTTCATAAGTTCGGACTATGGTCATACGACGAACTAAATCGGGGAGGGGACGTATGACCCAAATGGGGGCCGAAATGACCCACCGACACCTCAAACCATGCTCCTACGACAAAATAGAGGTAAAAACTACGATTTGGTGAAATTTTCATTTTTGACCTCGGAGCAAGGTACCCTCCCTATAGTAGGCAATGAACAAATGATCATGTTCCCAGGAGGGCAAAAGTTGGGAACTCGAGAGGAAAGCGCTAATGGCGCGCCTTACCTAGGGGCCCGTAGAGTAAAAAGGGTACCCCCAAAAAGTTGTTGTTTGACGTTCTGGTTTCACTTTTCATCATCTAAAATGCGTTTTCTACACGTTTTCAGTGATTTTGGCGAAAAAAATTTTTTGACTACTCGAGCTCTCCGGCCCGTTCGGTGACCATTTTTTGACAAAAGCTAGGGAGCTGCCCCTAGGTTTGGGGTGTCACAAAATTTTGAAAAGTGGTCAAAAAACCACTATCCGGAATCGGATGTAGAATCATTAGACGAACTTAAAATTGTTCTACGACCCATGTCTGCGACGTTTAGTTTTCGAGTTATGGCCCGCCGTAGGTCTGACGGAGAACTTTTGCTAAGCGCACTTTGATGTTTGTATGAAAAAGTACCCTACCTAGGGACGCGTAGAGCAAATTGGTACCCCCGGGCATGTTGTCGGTTGACTTTCTGGTTGCACTTTTCATCATCTAGGGTGTGTTTCTGACACGTTTTGAGGGTTTTTAGCGAAAAAAATTTTTTTGACTACTCGAGCTCTCCGGCCCGTTCGGTGCACTTTTTTGCAAAAAGCTAGGGAGCTGTCCCTAGGTTCGGGGTGTCACAAAATGATGAAAAGTGGTCAAAAAACCACTATCCAGAATCGGATAGAGAATGATTAGACGAGCTTAAAATTGTTCTACGACCCATGTCTGCGACGTTTAGTATTCGAGTTATGGCCCGCCGTAGGTCTGACCGAGCAATTTTTGTTCCGCGCACTTTGTGCACCGTGCACATTGATGTTTGTATGAAAAGTACCCTACCTAGGGACGCGTAGAGCAAATTGGTACCCCCGGGCATGTTGTCGGTTGACTTTCTGGTTGCACTTTTCATCATCTAGGGTGTGTTTCTGACACGTTTTGAGGGTTTTTAGCGAAAAAAATTTTTTTGACTACTCGAGCTCTCCGGCCCGTTCGGTGCACTTTTTTGCAAAAAGCTAGGGAGCTGTCCCTAGGTTCGGGGTGTCACAAAATGATGAAAAGTGGTCAAAAAACCACTATCCAGAATCGGATAGAGAATGATTAGACGAGCTTAAAATTGTTCTACGACCCATGTCTGCGACGTCTAGTATTCGAGTTATGGCCCGCCGTAGGTCTGACCGAGCAATTTTTGTTCCGCGCACTTTGTGCACCGTGCACATTGATGTTTGTATGAAAAAGTACCCTACCTAGGGACGCGTAGAGCAAATTGGTACCCCCGGGCATGTTGTCGGTTGACTTTCTGGTTGCACTTTTCATCATCTAGGGTGTGTTTCTGACACGTTTTGAGGGTTTTTAGCGAAAAAAATTTTTTTGACTACTCGAGCTCTCCGGCCCGTTCGGTGCACTTTTTTGCAAAAAGCTAGGGAGCTGTCCCTAGGTTCGGGGTGTCACAAAATGATGAAAAGTGGTCAAAAAACCACTATCCAGAATCGGATAGAGAATGATTAGACGAGCTTAAAATTGTTCTACGACCCATGTCTGCGACGTTTAGTATTCGAGTTATGGCCCGCCGTAGGTCTGACCGAGCAATTTTTGTTCCGCGCACTTTGTGCACCGTGCACATTGATGTTTGTATGAAAAAGTACCCTACCTAGGGACGCGTAGAGCAAATTGGTACCCCCGGGCATGTTGTCGGTTGACTTTCTGGTTGCACTTTTCATCATCTAGGGTGTGTTTCTGACACGTTTTGAGGGTTTTTAGCGAAAAAAATTTTTTTGACTACTCGAGCTCTCCGGCCCGTTCGGTGCACTTTTTTGCAAAAAGCTAGGGAGCTGTCCCTAGGTTCGGGGTGTCACAAAATGATGAAAAGTGGTCAAAAAACCACTATCCAGAATCGGATAGAGAATGATTAGACGAGCTTAAAATTGTTCTACGACCCATGTCTGCGACGTTTAGTATTCGAGTTATGGCCCGCCGTAGGTCTGACCGAGCAATTTTTGTTCCGCGCACTTTGTGCACCGTGCACATTGATGTTTGTATGAAAAAGTACCCTACCTAGGGACGCGTAGAGCAAATTGGTACCCCCGGGCATGTTGTCGGTTGACTTTCTGGTTGCACTTTTCATCATCTAGGGTGTGTTTCTGACACGTTTTGAGGGTTTTTAGCGAAAAAAATTTTTTTGACTACTCGAGCTCTCCGGCCCGTTCGGTGCACTTTTTTGCAAAAAGCTAGGGAGCTGTCCCTAGGTTCGGGGTGTCACAAAATGATGAAAAGTGGTCAAAAAACCACTATCCAGAATCGGATAGAGAATGATTAGACGAGCTTAAAATTGTTCTACGACCCATGTCTGCGACGTTTAGTATTCGAGTTATGGCCCGCCGTAGGTCTGACCGAGCAATTTTTGTTCCGCGCACTTTGTGCACCGTGCACATTGATGTTTGTATGAAAAAGTACCCTACCTAGGGACGCGTAGAGCAAATTGGTACCCCCGGGCATGTTGTCGGTTGACTTTCTGGTTGCACTTTTCATCATCTAGGGTGTGTTTCTGACACGTTTTGAGGGTTTTTAGCGAAAAAAATTTTTTTGACTACTCGAGCTCTCCGGCCCGTTCGGTGCACTTTTTTGCAAAAAGCTAGGGAGCTGTCCCTAGGTTCGGGGTGTCACAAAATGATGAAAAGTGGTCAAAAAACCACTATCCAGAATCGGATAGAGAATGATTAGACGAGCTTAAAATTGTTCTACGACCCATGTCTGCGACGTTTAGTATTCGAGTTATGGCCCGCCGTAGGTCTGACCGAGCAATTTTTGTTCCGCGCACTTTGTGCACCGTGCACATTGATGTTTGTATGAAAAAGTACCCTACCTAGGGACGCGTAGAGCAAATTGGTACCCCCGGGCATGTTGTCGGTTGACTTTCTGGTTGCACTTTTCATCATCTAGGGTGTGTTTCTGACACGTTTTGAGGGTTTTTAGCGAAAAAAATTTTTTTGACTACTCGAGCTCTCCGGCCCGTTCGGTGCACTTTTTTGCAAAAAGCTAGGGAGCTGTCCCTAGGTTCGGGGTGTCACAAATGATGAAAAGTGGTCAAAAAACCACTATCCAGAATCGGATAGAGAATGATTAGACGAGCTTAAAATTGTTCTACGACCCATGTCTGCGACGTTTAGTATTCGAGTTATGGCCCGCCGTAGGTCTGACCGAGCAATTTTTGTTCCGCGCACTTTGTGCACCGTGCACATTGATGTTTGTATGAAAAAGTACCCTACCTAGGGACGCGTAGAGCAAATTGGTACCCCCGGGCATGTTGTCGGTTGACTTTCTGGTTGCACTTTTCATCATCTAGGGTGTGTTTCTGACACGTTTTGAGGGTTTTTAGCGAAAAAAATTTTTTTGACTACTCGAGCTCTCCGGCCCGTTCGGTGCACTTTTTTGCAAAAAGCTAGGGAGCTGTCCCTAGGTTCGGGGTGTCACAAAATGATGAAAAGTGGTCAAAAAACCACTATCCAGAATCGGATAGAGAATGATTAGACGAGCTTAAAATTGTTCTACGACCCATGTCTGCGACGTTTAGTATTCGAGTTATGGCCCGCCGTAGGTCTGACCGAGCAATTTTGTTCCGCGCACTTTGTGCACCGTGCACATTGATGTTTGTATGAAAAAGTACCCTACCTAGGGACGCGTAGAGCAAATTGGTACCCCCGGGCATGTTGTCGGTTGACTTTCTGGTTGCACTTTTCATCATCTAGGGTGTGTTTCTGACACGTTTTGAGGGTTTTTAGCGAAAAAAATTTTTTTGACTACTCGAGCTCTCCGGCCCGTTCGGTGCACTTTTTTGCAAAAAGCTAGGGAGCTGTCCCTAGGTTCGGGGTGTCACAAAATGATGAAAAGTGGTCAAAAACCACTATCCAGAATCGGATAGAGAATGATTAGACGAGCTTAAAATTGTTCTACGACCCATGTCTGCGACGTTTAGTATTCGAGTTATGGCCCGCCGTAGGTCTGACCGAGCAATTTTTGTTCCGCGCACTTTGTGCACCGTGCACATTGATGTTTGTATGAAAAAGTACCCTACCTAGGGACGCGTAGAGCAATTGGTACCCCCGGGCATGTTGTCGGTTGACTTTCTGGTTGCACTTTTCATCATCTAGGGTGTGTTTCTGACACGTTTTGAGGGTTTTTAGCGAAAAAATTTTTTTGACTACTCGAGCTCTCCGCCCGTTCGGTGCACTTTTTTGCAAAAAGCTAGGGAGCTGTCCTAGGTTCGGGTGTCACAAAATGATGAAAAGTGGTCAAAAAACCACTATCCAGAATCGGATAGAGAATGATTAGACGAGCTTAAAATTGTTCTACGACCCATGTCTGCGACGTTTAGTATTCGAGTTATGGCCCGCCGTAGGTCTGACCGAGCAATTTTTGTTCCGCGCACTTTGTGCACCGTGCACATTGATGTTTGTATGAAAAAGTACCCTACCTAGGGACGCGTAGAGCAAATTGGTACCCCCGGGCATGTTGTCGGTTGACTTTCTGGTTGCACTTTTCATCATCTAGGTGTGTTTCTGACACGTTTTGAGGGTTTTTAGCGAAAAAATTTTTTTACTACTCGAGCTCTCCGGCCCGTTCGGTGCACTTTTTTGCAAAAGCTAGGGAGCTGTCCCTAGGTTCGGGGTGTCACAAAATGATGAAAAGTGGTCAAAAAACCACTATCCAGAATCGGATAGAGAATGATTAGACGAGCTTAAAATTGTTCTACGACCCATGTCTGCGACGTTTAGTATTCGAGTTATGGCCCGCCGTAGGTCTGACCGAGCAATTTTGTACTGAAATGTATGGCGGACATATTATTTCTCAAACAACATTGCCTTGTATCGTGTCCTACTTGGTCGGCACGGTAAGTATCGACTATAACAGATTAAATGGATTGATTGATAACATTTTAAGCACATTTCCTAGCCGGCTCCAAAATTGTGTACCGATCAGGGAAAGTACACTACGTACGCGTTCATGGATGTCCATGTTGGTACAAGTTGCCGGTCAGGATAGCCGTGCACCAAAATTGTGTACCGATCAGGGAAAGTACCACGGAGGGCGCAGCCCGAGCGTACGCGTTCATGGATGTCCATGTTGGTACACATGCACCAAAATTGTGTACCGATCAGGGAAAGTACACTACGTACGCGTTCATGGATGTCCATGTTGGTACAAGTTTGCCGGTCAGGATAGCCGTGCACCAAAATTGTGTACCGATCAGGAAAGTACAACACGGAGGGCGCAGCCCGAGCGTACGCGTTCATGGATGTCCATGTTGTACACATGCACCAAAATTGTGTACCGATCAGGGAAAGTACACTACGTACGCGTTCATGGATGTCCATGTTGGTACAAGTGCCGTCAGGATAGCCGTGCACCAAAATTGTGTACCGATCAGGGAAAGTACAACACGGAGGCGCAGCCCGAGCGTACGCGTTCATGGATGTCCATGTTGGTACACATGCACCAAAATTGTGTACCGATCAGGGAAAGTACACTACGTACGCGTTCATGGATGTCCATGTTGGTACAAGTTGCCGGTCAGGATAGCCGTGCACCAAAATTGTGTACCGATCAGGGAAAGTACAACACGGAGGGCGCAGCCCGAGCGTACGCGTTCATGGATGTCCATGTTGGTACACATGCACCAAAATTGTGTACCGATCAGGGAAAGTACACTACGTACGCGTTCATGATGTCCATGTTGGTACAAGTTGCCGGTCAGGATAGCCGTGCACCAAAATTGTGTACCGATCAGGGAAAGTACAACACGGAGGGCGCAGCCCGAGCGTACGCGTTCATGGATGTCCATGTTGGTACACATGCACCAAAATTGTGTACCGATCAGGGAAAGTACACTACGTACGCGTTCATGGATGTCCATGTTGGTACAAGTTGCCGGTCAGGATAGCCGTGCACCAAAATGTGTACCGATCAGGGAAAGTACAACACGGAGGGCGCAGCCCGAGCGTACGCGTTCATGGATGTCCATGTTGGTACACATGCACCAAAATTGTGTACCGATCAGGGAAGTACACTACGTACGCGTTCATGGATGTCATGTTGGTACAAGTTGCCGGTCAGGATAGCCGTGCACCAAAATTGTGTACCGATCAGGAAAGTACAACACGGAGGGCGCAGCCCGAGCGTACGCGTTCATGGATGTCCTGTTTGGTACACATGCACCAAAATTGTGTACCGATCAGGGAAAGTACACTACGTACGCGTTCATGGATGTCCATGTTGGTACAAGTTGCCGGCAGGATAGCCGTGCACCAAATTGTGTACCGATCAGGGAAAGTACAACACGGAGGGCGCAGCCCGAGCGTACGCGTTCATGGATGTCCATGTTGGTACACATGCACCAAAATTGTGTACCGATCAGGGAAAGTACACTACGTACGCGTTCATGGATGTCCATGTTGGTACAAGTTGCCGTCAGGATAGCCGTGCACCAAATTGTGTACCGATCAGGAAAGTACAACACGGAGGGCGCAGCCCGAGCGTACGCGTTCATGGATGTCCATGTTGTACACATGCACCAAAATTGTGTACCGATCAGGGAAAGTACACTACGTACGCGTTCATGGATGTCCATGTTGGTACAAGTTGCCGGTCAGGATAGCCGTGCACCAAAATTGTGTACCGATCAGGAAAGTACAACACGGAGGGCGCAGCCCGAGCGTACCGTTCATGGATGTCCATGTTGGTACACATGCACCAAAATTGTGTACCGATCAGGGAAAGTACACTACGTACGCGTTCATGGATGTCCATGTTGGTACAGTTGCCGGTCAGGATAGCCGTGCACCAAAATTGTGTACCGATCAGGGAAAGTACAACACGGAGGGCGCAGCCCGAGCGTACGCGTTCATGGATGTCCATGTTGGTACACATGCACCAAAATTGTGTACCGTCAGGAAAGTACACTACGTACGCGTTCATGGATGTCCATGTTGGTACAAGTGCCGGTCAGGATAGCCGTGCACCAAAATTGTGTACCGATCAGGGAAAGTACAACACGGAGGGCGCAGCCCGAGCGTACGCGTTCATGGATGTCCATGTTTGTACAATCTACATGTACGTACCTAGTTTTTGTGTCAAAAGTTGCAATAAAGTGCTTGTATGCTTAAAATGCTTATCTCAACCGGTCACCTTTTGGCCTGCCCTTTTATAGACAGAAACCTAGAAAGATACTCGCGATTTTTTGTGTTTTCCATTCGCCCGGGACGACGAAATGAGCTCTGTGCACATCGTGCCGAAAACTGTCTTCTCCACCTTTGTTTTTGTCCGTCTGATCATAAATCACCCTTATTTGTGTACCATTTGGAGTGCGCAGCCCAAACGTACGCGTTAATGTTAATGTTTGTATACACTACATGTATGTTCCTAGGATTTGGTAATTGAGTCAAACACACAATTCCCCGACCGTCGCGGACACCATTCTTGGACAGAAGTCCTAGTACGTAGAGTACTTTCCCTAGGTATGTGCCCGTTCGTGACTATCGTTGCGTGCATACGGACACGCTTGGGTATGTTTACCATACAAGGTTTACTAGGAAACCAGGAAGGAATCTAGGCACACGTTTTGTTCCATCCACAGTAACTTTCGTTCTCTTAAGGTAGCTATTTAACTTGTTTGCCATGATAAGTAACCTGCTTCCCCGACCGTCGCGGACACCATTCTTGGACAGAAGTCCTAGTACGTAGAGTACTTTCCCTAGGTATGTGCCCGTTCGTGACTATCGTTGCGTGCATACGGACACGCTTGGGTATGTTTACCATACAAGGTTTACTAGGGAAACCTGCTTGCTCGACCATTGCCCTCCCGTCGCGGACACCATTCTTGGACAGAAGTCCTAGTACGTAGAGTACTTTCCCTAGGTATGTGCCCGTTCGTGACTATCGTTGCGTGCATACGGACACGCTTGGGTATGTTTACCATACAAGGTTTACTAGGGAAACCTGCTTGCTCGACCATTGCCCTCCCGTCGCGGACACCATTCTTGGACAGAAGTCCTAGTACGTAGAGTACTTTCCCTAGGTATGTGCCCGTTCGTGACTATCGTTGCGTGCATACGGACACGCTTGGGTATGTTTACCATACAAGGTTTACTAGGGAAACCTGCTTGCTCGACCATTGCCCTCCCGTCGCGGACACCATTCTTGGACAGAAGTCCTAGTACGTAGAGTACTTTCCCTAGGTATGTGCCCGTTCGTGACTATCGTTGCGTGCATACGGACACGCTTGGGTATGTTTACCATACAAGGTTTACTAGGGAAACCTGCTTGCTCGACCATTGCCCTCCCGTCGCGGACACCATTCTTGGACAGAAGTCCTAGTACGTAGAGTACTTTCCCTAGGTATGTGCCCGTTCGTGACTATCGTTGCGTGCATACGGACACGCTTGGGTATGTTTACCATACAAGGTTTACTAGGGAAACCAGGAAGGAATTCTAGGCACACGTTTTGTTCCATCCACAGTAACTTTCGTTCTCTTAAGGTAGCTATTTAACTTGTTTGCCATGATAAGTAACCTGCTTCCCCGACCGTCGCGGACACCATTCTTGGACAGAAGTCCTAGTACGTAGAGTACTTTCCCTAGGTATGTGCCCGTTCGTGACTATCGTTGCGTGCATACGGACACGCTTGGGTATGTTTACCATACAAGGTTTACTAGGGAAACCTGCTTGCTCGACCATTGCCCTCCCGTCGCGGACACCATTCTTGGACAGAAGTCCTAGTACGTAGAGTACTTTCCCTAGGTATGTGCCCGTTCGTGACTATCGTTGCGTGCATACGGACACGCTTGGGTATGTTTACCATACAAGGTTTACTAGGGAAACCTGCTTGCTCGACCATTGCCCTCCCGTCGCGGACACCATTCTTGGACAGAAGTCCTAGTACGTAGAGTACTTTCCCTAGGTATGTGCCCGTTCGTGACTATCGTTGCGTGCATACGGACACGCTTGGGTATGTTTACCATACAAGGTTTACTAGGGAAACCTGCTTGCTCGACCATTGCCCTCCCGTCGCGGACACCATTCTTGGACAGAAGTCCTAGTACGTAGAGTACTTTCCCTAGGTATGTGCCCGTTCGTGACTATCGTTGCGTGCATACGGACACGCTTGGGTATGTTTACCATACAAGGTTTACTAGGGAAACCTGCTTGCTCGACCATTGCCCTCCCGTCGCGGACACCATTCTTGGACAGAAGTCCTAGTACGTAGAGTACTTTCCCTAGGTATGTGCCCGTTCGTGACTATCGTTGCGTGCATACGGACACGCTTGGGTATGTTTACCATACAAGGTTTACTAGGGAAACCTGCTTGCTCGACCATTGCCCTCCCGTCGCGGACACCATTCTTGGACAGAAGTCCTAGTACGTAGAGTACTTTCCCTAGGTATGTGCCCGTTCGTGACTATCGTTGCGTGCATACGGACACGCTTGGGTATGTTTACCATACAAGGTTTACTAGGGAAACCTGCTTGCTCGACCATTGCCCTCCCGTCGCGGACACCATTCTTGGACAGAAGTCCTAGTACGTAGAGTACTTTCCCTAGGTATGTGCCCGTTCGTGACTATCGTTGCGTGCATACGGACACGCTTGGGTATGTTTACCATACAAGGTTTACTAGGGAAACCTGCTTGCTCGACCATTGCCCTCCCGTCGCGGACACCATTCTTGGACAGAAGTCCTAGTACGTAGAGTACTTTCCCTAGGTATGTGCCCGTTCGTGACTATCGTTGCGTGCATACGGACACGCTTGGGTATGTTTACCATACAAGGTTTACTAGGGAAACCTGCTTGCTCGACCATTGCCCTCCCGTCGCGGACACCATTCTTGGACAGAAGTCCTAGTACGTAGAGTACTTTCCCTAGGTATGTGCCCGTTCGTGACTATCGTTGCGTGCATACGGACACGCTTGGGTATGTTTACCATACAAGGTTTACTAGGGAAACCAGGAAGGAATTCTAGGCACACGTTTTGTTCCATCCACAGTAACTTTCGTTCTCTTAAGGTAGCTATTTAACTTGTTTGCCATGATAAGTAACCTGCTTCCCCGACCGTCGCGGACACCATTCTTGGACAGAAGTCCTAGTACGTAGAGTACTTTCCCTAGGTATGTGCCCGTTCGTGACTATCGTTGCGTGCATACGGACACGCTTGGGTATGTTTACCATACAAGGTTTACTAGGGAAACCTGCTTGCTCGACCATTGCCCTCCCGTCGCGGACACCATTCTTGGACAGAAGTCCTAGTACGTAGAGTACTTTCCCTAGGTATGTGCCCGTTCGTGACTATCGTTGCGTGCATACGGACACGCTTGGGTATGTTTACCATACAAGGTTTACTAGGGAAACCTGCTTGCTCGACCATTGCCCTCCCGTCGCGGACACCATTCTTGGACAGAAGTCCTAGTACGTAGAGTACTTTCCCTAGGTATGTGCCCGTTCGTGACTATCGTTGCGTGCATACGGACACGCTTGGGTATGTTTACCATACAAGGTTTACTAGGGAAACCTGCTTGCTCGACCATTGCCCTCCCGTCGCGGACACCATTCTTGGACAGAAGTCCTAGTACGTAGAGTACTTTCCCTAGGTATGTGCCCGTTCGTGACTATCGTTGCGTGCATACGGACACGCTTGGGTATGTTTACCATACAAGGTTTACTAGGGAAACCTGCTTGCTCGACCATTGCCCTCCCGTCGCGGACACCATTCTTGGACAGAAGTCCTAGTACGTAGAGTACTTTCCCTAGGTATGTGCCCGTTCGTGACTATCGTTGCGTGCATACGGACACGCTTGGGTATGTTTACCATACAAGGTTTACTAGGGAAACCTGCTTGCTCGACCATTGCCCTCCCGTCGCGGACACCATTCTTGGACAGAAGTCCTAGTACGTAGAGTACTTTCCCTAGGTATGTGCCCGTTCGTGACTATCGTTGCGTGCATACGGACACGCTTGGGTATGTTTACCATACAAGGTTTACTAGGGAAACCTGCTTGCTCGACCATTGCCCTCCCGTCGCGGACACCATTCTTGGACAGAAGTCCTAGTACGTAGAGTACTTTCCCTAGGTATGTGCCCGTTCGTGACTATCGTTGCGTGCATACGGACACGCTTGGGTATGTTTACCATACAAGGTTTACTAGGGAAACCAGGAAGGAATTCTAGGCACACGTTTTGTTCCATCCACAGTAACTTTCGTTCTCTTAAGGTAGCTATTTAACTTGTTTGCCATGATAAGAAACCTGCTTCCCCGACCGTCGCGGACACCATTCTTGGACAGAAGTCCTAGTACGTAGAGTACTTTCCCTAGGTATGTGCCCGTTCGTGACTATCGTTGCGTGCATACGGACACGCTTGGGTATGTTTACCATACAAGGTTTACTAGGGAAACCTGCTTGCTCGACCATTGCCCTCCCGTCGCGGACACCATTCTTGGACAGAAGTCCTAGTACGTAGAGTACTTTCCCTAGGTATGTGCCCGTTCGTGACTATCGTTGCGTGCATACGGACACGCTTGGGTATGTTTACCATACAAGGTTTACTAGGGAAACCTGCTTGCTCGACCATTGCCCTCCCGTCGCGGACACCATTCTTGGACAGAAGTCCTAGTACGTAGAGTACTTTCCCTAGGTATGTGCCCGTTCGTGACTATCGTTGCGTGCATACGGACACGCTTGGGTATGTTTACCATACAAGGTTTACTAGGGAAACCTGCTTGCTCGACCATTGCCCTCCCGTCGCGGACACCATTCTTGGACAGAAGTCCTAGTACGTAGAGTACTTTCCCTAGGTATGTGCCCGTTCGTGACTATCGTTGCGTGCATACGGACACGCTTGGGTATGTTTACCATACAAGGTTTACTAGGGAAACCTGCTTGCTCGACCATTGCCCTCCCGTCGCGGACACCATTCTTGGACAGAAGTCCTAGTACGTAGAGTACTTTCCCTAGGTATGTGCCCGTTCGTGACTATCGTTGCGTGCATACGGACACGCTTGGGTATGTTTACCATACAAGGTTTACTAGGGAAACCTGCTTGCTCGACCATTGCCCTCCCGTCGCGGACACCATTCTTGGACAGAAGTCCTAGTACGTAGAGTACTTTCCCTAGGTATGTGCCCGTTCGTGACTATCGTTGCGTGCATACGGACACGCTTGGGTATGTTTACCATACAAGGTTTACTAGGGAAACCTGCTTGCTCGACCATTGCCCTCCCGTCGCGGACACCATTCTTGGACAGAAGTCCTAGTACGTAGAGTACTTTCCCTAGGTATGTGCCCGTTCGTGACTATCGTTGCGTGCATACGGACACGCTTGGGTATGTTTACCATACAAGGTTTACTAGGGAAACCTGCTTGCTCGACCATTGCCCTCCCGTCGCGGACACCATTCTTGGACAGAAGTCCTAGTACGTAGAGTACTTTCCCTAGGTATGTGCCCGTTCGTGACTATCGTTGCGTGCATACGGACACGCTTGGGTATGTTTACCATACAAGGTTTACTAGGGAAACCTGCTTGCTCGACCATTGCCCTCCCGTCGCGGACACCATTCTTGGACAGAAGTCCTAGTACGTAGAGTACTTTCCCTAGGTATGTGCCCGTTCGTGACTATCGTTGCGTGCATACGGACACGCTTGGGTATGTTTACCATACAAGGTTTACTAGGGAAACCTGCTTGCTCGACCATTGCCCTCCCGTCGCGGACACCATTCTTGGACAGAAGTCCTAGTACGTAGAGTACTTTCCCTAGGTATGTGCCCGTTCGTGACTATCGTTGCGTGCATACGGACACGCTTGGGTATGTTTACCATACAAGGTTTACTAGGGAAACCTGCTTGCTCGACCATTGCCCTCCCGTCGCGGACACCATTCTTGGACAGAAGTCCTAGTACGTAGAGTACTTTCCCTAGGTATGTGCCCGTTCGTGACTATCGTTGCGTGCATACGGACACGCTTGGGTATGTTTACCATACAAGGTTTACTAGGGAAACCTGCTTGCTCGACCATTGCCCTCCCGTCGCGGACACCATTCTTGGACAGAAGTCCTAGTACGTAGAGTACTTTCCCTAGGTATGTGCCCGTTCGTGACTATCGTTGCGTGCATACGGACACGCTTGGGTATGTTTACCATACAAGGTTTACTAGGGAAACCTGCTTGCTCGACCATTGCCCTCCCGTCGCGGACACCATTCTTGGACAGAAGTCCTAGTACGTAGAGTACTTTCCCTAGGTATGTGCCCGTTCGTGACTATCGTTGCGTGCATACGGACACGCTTGGGTATGTTTACCATACAAGGTTTACTAGGGAAACCTGCTTGCTCGACCATTGCCCTCCCGTCGCGGACACCATTCTTGGACAGAAGTCCTAGTACGTAGAGTACTTTCCCTAGGTATGTGCCCGTTCGTGACTATCGTTGCGTGCATACGGACACGCTTGGGTATGTTTACCATACAAGGTTTACTAGGGAAACCTGCTTGCTCGACCATTGCCCTCCCGTCGCGGACACCATTCTTGGACAGAAGTCCTAGTACGTAGAGTACTTTCCCTAGGTATGTGCCCGTTCGTGACTATCGTTGCGTGCATACGGACACGCTTGGGTATGTTTACCATACAAGGTTTACTAGGGAAACCTGCTTGCTCGACCATTGCCCTCCCGTCGCGGACACCATTCTTGGACAGAAGTCCTAGTACGTAGAGTACTTTCCCTAGGTATGTGCCCGTTCGTGACTATCGTTGCGTGCATACGGACACGCTTGGGTATGTTTACCATACAAGGTTTACTAGGGAAACCTGCTTGCTCGACCATTGCCCTCCCGTCGCGGACACCATTCTTGGACAGAAGTCCTAGTACGTAGAGTACTTTCCCTAGGTATGTGCCCGTTCGTGACTATCGTTGCGTGCATACGGACACGCTTGGGTATGTTTACCATACAAGGTTTACTAGGGAAACCTGCTTGCTCGACCATTGCCCTCCCGTCGCGGACACCATTCTTGGACAGAAGTCCTAGTACGTAGAGTACTTTCCCTAGGTATGTGCCCGTTCGTGACTATCGTTGCGTGCATACGGACACGCTTGGGTATGTTTACCATACAAGGTTTACTAGGGAAACCTGCTTGCTCGACCATTGCCCTCCCGTCGCGGACACCATTCTTGGACAGAAGTCCTAGTACGTAGAGTACTTTCCCTAGGTATGTGCCCGTTCGTGACTATCGTTGCGTGCATACGGACACGCTTGGGTATGTTTACCATACAAGGTTTACTAGGGAAACCTGCTTGCTCGACCATTGCCCTCCCGTCGCGGACACCATTCTTGGACAGAAGTCCTAGTACGTAGAGTACTTTCCCTAGGTATGTGCCCGTTCGTGACTATCGTTGCGTGCATACGGACACGCTTGGGTATGTTTACCATACAAGGTTTACTAGGGAAACCTGCTTGCTCGACCATTGCCCTCCCGTCGCGGACACCATTCTTGGACAGAAGTCCTAGTACGTAGAGTACTTTCCCTAGGTATGTGCCCGTTCGTGACTATCGTTGCGTGCATACGGACACGCTTGGGTATGTTTACCATACAAGGTTTACTAGGGAAACCTGCTTGCTCGACCATTGCCCTCCCGTCGCGGACACCATTCTTGGACAGAAGTCCTAGTACGTAGAGTACTTTCCCTAGGTATGTGCCCGTTCGTGACTATCGTTGCGTGCATACGGACACGCTTGGGTATGTTTACCATACAAGGTTTACTAGGGAAACCTGCTTGCTCGACCATTGCCCTCCCGTCGCGGACACCATTCTTGGACAGAAGTCCTAGTACGTAGAGTACTTTCCCTAGGTATGTGCCCGTTCGTGACTATCGTTGCGTGCATACGGACACGCTTGGGTATGTTTACCATACAAGGTTTACTAGGGAAACCTGCTTGCTCGACCATTGCCCTCCCGTCGCGGACACCATTCTTGGACAGAAGTCCTAGTACGTAGAGTACTTTCCCTAGGTATGTGCCCGTTCGTGACTATCGTTGCGTGCATACGGACACGCTTGGGTATGTTTACCATACAAGGTTTACTAGGGAAACCTGCTTGCTCGACCATTGCCCTCCCGTCGCGGACACCATTCTTGGACAGAAGTCCTAGTACGTAGAGTACTTTCCCTAGGTATGTGCCCGTTCGTGACTATCGTTGCGTGCATACGGACACGCTTGGGTATGTTTACCATACAAGGTTTACTAGGGAAACCTGCTTGCTCGACCATTGCCCTCCCGTCGCGGACACCATTCTTGGACAGAAGTCCTAGTACGTAGAGTACTTTCCCTAGGTATGTGCCCGTTCGTGACTATCGTTGCGTGCATACGGACACGCTTGGGTATGTTTACCATACAAGGTTTACTAGGGAAACCTGCTTGCTCGACCATTGCCCTCCCGTCGCGGACACCATTCTTGGACAGAAGTCCTAGTACGTAGAGTACTTTCCCTAGGTATGTGCCCGTTCGTGACTATCGTTGCGTGCATACGGACACGCTTGGGTATGTTTACCATACAAGGTTTACTAGGGAAACCTGCTTGCTCGACCATTGCCCTCCCGTCGCGGACACCATTCTTGGACAGAAGTCCTAGTACGTAGAGTACTTTCCCTAGGTATGTGCCCGTTCGTGACTATCGTTGCGTGCATACGGACACGCTTGGGTATGTTTACCATACAAGGTTTACTAGGGAAACCTGCTTGCTCGACCATTGCCCTCCCGTCGCGGACACCATTCTTGGACAGAAGTCCTAGTACGTAGAGTACTTTCCCTAGGTATGTGCCCGTTCGTGACTATCGTTGCGTGCATACGGACACGCTTGGGTATGTTTACCATACAAGGTTTACTAGGGAAACCTGCTTGCTCGACCATTGCCCTCCCGTCGCGGACACCATTCTTGGACAGAAGTCCTAGTACGTAGAGTACTTTCCCTAGGTATGTGCCCGTTCGTGACTATCGTTGCGTGCATACGGACACGCTTGGGTATGTTTACCATACAAGGTTTACTAGGGAAACCTGCTTGCTCGACCATTGCCCTCCCGTCGCGGACACCATTCTTGGACAGAAGTCCTAGTACGTAGAGTACTTTCCCTAGGTATGTGCCCGTTCGTGACTATCGTTGCGTGCATACGGACACGCTTGGGTATGTTTACCATACAAGGTTTACTAGGGAAACCTGCTTGCTCGACCATTGCCCTCCCGTCGCGGACACCATTCTTGGACAGAAGTCCTAGTACGTAGAGTACTTTCCCTAGGTATGTGCCCGTTCGTGACTATCGTTGCGTGCATACGGACACGCTTGGGTATGTTTACCATACAAGGTTTACTAGGGAAACCTGCTTGCTCGACCATTGCCCTCCCGTCGCGGACACCATTCTTGGACAGAAGTCCTAGTACGTAGAGTACTTTCCCTAGGTATGTGCCCGTTCGTGACTATCGTTGCGTGCATACGGACACGCTTGGGTATGTTTACCATACAAGGTTTACTAGGGAAACCTGCTTGCTCGACCATTGCCCTCCCGTCGCGGACACCATTCTTGGACAGAAGTCCTAGTACGTAGAGTACTTTCCCTAGGTATGTGCCCGTTCGTGACTATCGTTGCGTGCATACGGACACGCTTGGGTATGTTTACCATACAAGGTTTACTAGGGAAACCTGCTTGCTCGACCATTGCCCTCCCGTCGCGGACACCATTCTTGGACAGAAGTCCTAGTACGTAGAGTACTTTCCCTAGGTATGTGCCCGTTCGTGACTATCGTTGCGTGCATACGGACACGCTTGGGTATGTTTACCATACAAGGTTTACTAGGGAAACCTGCTTGCTCGACCATTGCCCTCCCGTCGCGGACACCATTCTTGGACAGAAGTCCTAGTACGTAGAGTACTTTCCCTAGGTATGTGCCCGTTCGTGACTATCGTTGCGTGCATACGGACACGCTTGGGTATGTTTACCATACAAGGTTTACTAGGGAAACCTGCTTGCTCGACCATTGCCCTCCCGTCGCGGACACCATTCTTGGACAGAAGTCCTAGTACGTAGAGTACTTTCCCTAGGTATGTGCCCGTTCGTGACTATCGTTGCGTGCATACGGACACGCTTGGGTATGTTTACCATACAAGGTTTACTAGGGAAACCTGCTTGCTCGACCATTGCCCTCCCGTCGCGGACACCATTCTTGGACAGAAGTCCTAGTACGTAGAGTACTTTCCCTAGGTATGTGCCCGTTCGTGACTATCGTTGCGTGCATACGGACACGCTTGGGTATGTTTACCATACAAGGTTTACTAGGGAAACCTGCTTGCTCGACCATTGCCCTCCCGTCGCGGACACCATTCTTGGACAGAAGTCCTAGTACGTAGAGTACTTTCCCTAGGTATGTGCCCGTTCGTGACTATCGTTGCGTGCATACGGACACGCTTGGGTATGTTTACCATACAAGGTTTACTAGGGAAACCTGCTTGCTCGACCATTGCCCTCCCGTCGCGGACACCATTCTTGGACAGAAGTCCTAGTACGTAGAGTACTTTCCCTAGGTATGTGCCCGTTCGTGACTATCGTTGCGTGCATACGGACACGCTTGGGTATGTTTACCATACAAGGTTTACTAGGGAAACCTGCTTGCTCGACCATTGCCCTCCCGTCGCGGACACCATTCTTGGACAGAAGTCCTAGTACGTAGAGTACTTTCCCTAGGTATGTGCCCGTTCGTGACTATCGTTGCGTGCATACGGACACGCTTGGGTATGTTTACCATACAAGGTTTACTAGGGAAACCAGGAAGGAATTCTAGGCACACGTTTTGTTCCATCCACAGTAACTTTCGTTCTCTTAAGGTAGCTATTTAACTTGTTTGCCATGATAAGTAACCTGCTTCCCCGACCGTCGCGGACACCATTCTTGGACAGAAGTCCTAGTACGTAGAGTACTTTCCCTAGGTATGTGCCCGTTCGTGACTATCGTTGCGTGCATACGGACACGCTTGGGTATGTTTACCATACAAGGTTTACTAGGGAAACCTGCTTGCTCGACCATTGCCCTCCCGTCGCGGACACCATTCTTGGACAGAAGTCCTAGTACGTAGAGTACTTTCCCTAGGTATGTGCCCGTTCGTGACTATCGTTGCGTGCATACGGACACGCTTGGGTATGTTTACCATACAAGGTTTACTAGGGAAACCTGCTTGCTCGACCATTGCCCTCCCGTCGCGGACACCATTCTTGGACAGAAGTCCTAGTACGTAGAGTACTTTCCCTAGGTATGTGCCCGTTCGTGACTATCGTTGCGTGCATACGGACACGCTTGGGTATGTTTACCATACAAGGTTTACTAGGGAAACCTGCTTGCTCGACCATTGCCCTCCCGTCGCGGACACCATTCTTGGACAGAAGTCCTAGTACGTAGAGTACTTTCCCTAGGTATGTGCCCGTTCGTGACTATCGTTGCGTGCATACGGACACGCTTGGGTATGTTTACCATACAAGGTTTACTAGGGAAACCTGCTTGCTCGACCATTGCCCTCCCGTCGCGGACACCATTCTTGGACAGAAGTCCTAGTACGTAGAGTACTTTCCCTAGGTATGTGCCCGTTCGTGACTATCGTTGCGTGCATACGGACACGCTTGGGTATGTTTACCATACAAGGTTTACTAGGGAAACCTGCTTGCTCGACCATTGCCCTCCCGTCGCGGACACCATTCTTGGACAGAAGTCCTAGTACGTAGAGTACTTTCCCTAGGTATGTGCCCGTTCGTGACTATCGTTGCGTGCATACGGACACGCTTGGGTATGTTTACCATACAAGGTTTACTAGGGAAACCTGCTTGCTCGACCATTGCCCTCCCGTCGCGGACACCATTCTTGGACAGAAGTCCTAGTACGTAGAGTACTTTCCCTAGGTATGTGCCCGTTCGTGACTATCGTTGCGTGCATACGGACACGCTTGGGTATGTTTACCATACAAGGTTTACTAGGGAAACCTGCTTGCTCGACCATTGCCCTCCCGTCGCGGACACCATTCTTGGACAGAAGTCCTAGTACGTAGAGTACTTTCCCTAGGTATGTGCCCGTTCGTGACTATCGTTGCGTGCATACGGACACGCTTGGGTATGTTTACCATACAAGGTTTACTAGGGAAACCTGCTTGCTCGACCATTGCCCTCCCGTCGCGGACACCATTCTTGGACAGAAGTCCTAGTACGTAGAGTACTTTCCCTAGGTATGTGCCCGTTCGTGACTATCGTTGCGTGCATACGGACACGCTTGGGTATGTTTACCATACAAGGTTTACTAGGGAAACCTGCTTGCTCGACCATTGCCCTCCCGTCGCGGACACCATTCTTGGACAGAAGTCCTAGTACGTAGAGTACTTTCCCTAGGTATGTGCCCGTTCGTGACTATCGTTGCGTGCATACGGACACGCTTGGGTATGTTTACCATACAAGGTTTACTAGGGAAACCTGCTTGCTCGACCATTGCCCTCCCGTCGCGGACACCATTCTTGGACAGAAGTCCTAGTACGTAGAGTACTTTCCCTAGGTATGTGCCCGTTCGTGACTATCGTTGCGTGCATACGGACACGCTTGGGTATGTTTACCATACAAGGTTTACTAGGGAAACCTGCTTGCTCGACCATTGCCCTCCCGTCGCGGACACCATTCTTGGACAGAAGTCCTAGTACGTAGAGTAC
Source organism: Anopheles merus (assembly GCF_017562075.2). Lineage (NCBI taxonomy): Eukaryota > Metazoa > Arthropoda > Insecta > Diptera > Culicidae > Anopheles > Anopheles merus. The sequence continues at coordinate 11,411 of NW_024427695.1, read as the reverse complement.
TTTCCCTAGGTATGTGCCCGTTCGTGACTATCGTTGCGTGCATACGGACACGCTTGGGTATGTTTACCATACAAGGTTTACTAGGGAAACCAGGAAGGAATTCTAGGCACACGTTTTGTTCCATCCACAGTAACTTTCGTTCTCTTAAGGTAGCTATTTAACTTGTTTGCCATGATAAGTAACCTGCTTCCCCGACCGTCGCGGACACCATTCTTGGACAGAAGTCCTAGTACGTAGAGTACTTTCCCTAGGTATGTGCCCGTTCGTGACTATCGTTGCGTGCATACGGACACGCTTGGGTATGTTTACCATACAAGGTTTACTAGGGAAACCTGCTTGCTCGACCATTGCCCTCCCGTCGCGGACACCATTCTTGGACAGAAGTCCTAGTACGTAGCGTTCTTTATTGTACTTGATCAGTTTGTATTGCCTTCGCTTTGTTCCATCGACACTTGCTACTGCTCACTAAGGGGTTTTTGTTTGTGATGTGTACGATAAGCCACGGTCTATCCTATCCGGCACTTTATCAACACTTTTCACCCAAGTCATAGGAACGTAGTGTACTTTCCCTGATCGGTACACAATTTTGGTGCACGGCTATCCTGACCGGCAACTTGTACCAACATGGACATCCATGAACGCGTACGCTCGGGCTGCGCCCTCCGTGTTGTACTTTCCCTGATCGGTACACAATTTTGGTGCACGGCTATCCTGACCGGCAACTTGTACCAACATGGACATCCATGAACGCGTACGCTCGGGCTGCGCCCTCCGTGTTGTACTTTCCCTGATCGGTACACAATTTTGGTGCACGGCTATCCTGACCGGCAACTTGTACCAACATGGACATCCATGAACGCGTACGCTCGGGCTGCGCCCTCCGTGTTGTACTTTCCCTGATCGGTACACAATTTTGGTGCACGGCTATCCTGACCGGCAACTTGTACCAACATGGACATCCATGAACGCGTACGCTCGGGCTGCGCCCTCCGTGTTGTACTTTCCCTGATCGGTACACAATTTTGGTGCACGGCTATCCTGACCGGCAACTTGTACCAACATGGACATCCATGAACGCGTACGCTCGGGCTGCGCCCTCCGTGTTGTACTTTCCCTGATCGGTACACAATTTTGGTGCACGGCTATCCTGACCGGCAACTTGTACCAACATGGACATCCATGAACGCGTACGCTCGGGCTGCGCCCTCCGTGTTGTACTTTCCCTGATCGGTACACAATTTTGGTGCACGGCTATCCTGACCGGCAACTTGTACCAACATGGACATCCATGAACGCGTACGCTCGGGCTGCGCCCTCCGTGTTGTACTTTCCCTGATCGGTACACAATTTTGGTGCACGGCTATCCTGACCGGCACTAAATCGTCAGTTTTCGTCCATAACCTAGGAACGTCGTGTAGGTTTCATCATTTTTATGTTTGATTCGGTTTAATATGATTGAAAAATACGCTAAGTCCCAGAAATCTGAACTCGAATACTTCCTCCATGTTGCGCCAAAAGCTACTGACCAACGCCTAGCTTGTGACCCATTTATAGTTTAATTTCCATTAATAGTTTTGAAAAATACGCTAAGTCCCAGAAATCTGAACTCGAATACTTCCTCCATGTTGCGCCAAAAGCTACTGACCAACGCCTAGCTTGAGACCCATTTATAGTTTAATTTCCATTAATAGTTTTGAAAAATACGCTAAGTCCCAGAAATCTGAACTCGAATACTTCCTCCATGTGGCGCCAAAAGCTACTGACCAACGCCTAGCTTGAGACCCATTTATAGTTTAATTTCCATTAATAGTTTTGAAAAATACGCTAAGTCCCAGAAATCTGAACTCGAATACTTCCTCCATGTTGCGCCAAAAGCTACTGACCAACGCCTAGCTTGAGACCCATTTATAGTTTAATTTCCATTAATAGTTTTGAAAAATACGCTAAGTCCCAGAAATCTGAACTCGAATACTTTCTCCATGTGGCGCCAAAAGCTACTGACCAACGCCTAGGTACATGGTTGGTACATGGATTGTATGCATGCAGGCGTACTGCCGTGCTGGACCGGAAAATCGCACTAGCTACTAGAACGTAGAGTAATTCCCCTAGATAGGTGCTTTTGCATGCCTCTGATCGACGACCATGCAACTTGCAACGTGCGACACGCGTAGGTAGGCTTCCCCATACAAGTTCCCTAGGGTAGCACCAAATTGCATACTTTCAGGCGTAATTTTCGGAACCGTGTACCGTGCATGGTACAAGTATCAGTAGCTCGTGCAATTTGTTTTGCATCGTGTTGCGGTTGCAGGTGCGTCAAGATAGGAGTGTTTCGAGACTTTTGCCAAGCTTGAGTGCCATTTGCAGGATAATTGATGTTCTAGCCACGTTAAACATGCCACTTAATGCCGAAAAGGAAAAAGCCGTTTTCTAGGGACGTCCTGTCAAAAAGGTTGCCATCAGCGCTTTCCTCTCGAGTTCAGGATTCTTGGACTTAGCGTTTTTTCACGATCCAATCAAAAGACCAGATCGTGAAATAAACAATTAATACAAGTATGTACTAGTACATCCCTTCAACCGAAGGAAGTACACCATACATGACCCGTACGCCAATCATCCAAGCACATGACACGTCGACTAAGTCAACACATCATACAACTTGGACAACCGACGGGCAAGTAGGTCATCTCGTACACGACACATCGACCGACGAGGTCAACACGCCATGCACAAGACATCCTACTACCAAGACCGACCACCTCGACACACGACACGTTAACCAAACATGGTCAACATCATCATGCGCAAGGCAACCGGCCCAAACGGGTCAACATATACAACTTGTAACGAGAGCATGTAAGCTTACTGGTGTGGTCTGCACGTTCCTCGCATCAAGACAATCAAGTCAAGAAGGAGGAACGCCGACAAGCTCATTAGTGTTACGCGTCCATCTCCAACCTATGTCAAGTCACTCGTCTGACAAGGAAGAAGCACGACACATGTCCACTAATGTAAAGGAACAGTCTCCAGACCAAGTCAAGTCGCTCGTCTGACAAGGAAGGAGCCTGCACCAAGCTTCACCAGTATCCATCAAGTCCATTGTCCGTGAAGGCGGTCGAGCACAACACAGACCAGACAAGGTGAACAAAAGCTTACTACGAGTGTACTTATATGACTCACTGGTGTGGTCCGCACGGTCCTCACATCGAGACAATCAAGTCAAGAAGGAGGCACGCCGACAAGCTCATCAGTGTTAAGCAACCTTCTCCACAGCATGTCAAGTCACTCGTCTGACAAGCTAGGAGCACGATGCATGTCCACCAATGTAAAGCCTTAGTCTCCAGACCAAGTCAAGTCACTCGTCTGACAAGGAAGGAGCCTAAGTCAAGCTTCACCAGTACCCATTACCTAGTCCATGGCTGCATTAAGCACTTCATGAACAGGACAAGGTAGAGCCATAATGAGTGTACAGTATACGTACTGGTGTGGGTCGCACGGTCCTCACATCAAGACAATCAAGTCAAGAAGGAGGCACGCCGACAAGCTCACTAGTGTTACGTGTCCCGCTCCATACCATGGTCAAGTCACTCGTCTGACACGGAAGGAGCCAACTCTTGTCCACTAGTGTAAAGGAACGGTCTCCAGACCAAGTCAAGTCACTCGTCTGACAAGGAAGGAGCACGCACCAAGCTTCACCAGTGACCAACCCACTCCCTTGACGATGAAGGTAGCCAAGCTTCAACGCTAGGGTATGGGTAGTCCGTATGACTGTACTGGTGTGGGTCGCACGGTCCTCACATCAAGACAATCAAGTCGAGAAGGAGGCACGCTGACAAGCTCACCAGTGTTACGTGTCCCGCTCCATACCATGTCAAGTCACTCGTCTGACACGGAGAAGGAGCCAACTCTTGTCCACTAGTGTAAAGGAACGGTCTCCAGACCAAGTCAAGTCACTCGTCTGACAAGGAAGGAGCACGCACCAAGCTTCACCAGAGCACGGTACCACGGTCCCCAGACCAAGATGGTTAAATACGCCATCGAGGAAGGGGCACGCAATCCCTTGCTACACTCAACCAAGTACACTCTTGCTCTCACAAAAGTATCCCCTGTGTCGACGTGGTCCCCAGACCAAGACGCGCTTGCGCACATCGAGGAAGGGGCACACGGACAAACCACCAAGCATGGGTCGCCTGAGAGGATCGATGCGAACGCATCTCTACAACTCGCAGCTCCCAGCCTGAAGTCCCGTCGTTTGCGGGCGGTTGATAGGTGTCGAAACTAGGTATATCCACGTTGGGCAGAGCTCAAGCCAACGGCGTTCCCAGTTACGGTACTAACACGTGCAGCGAACTCCACTCATTGCGGCCTAGGTATAGCGGGATGAGACGCCGGGCTGCGAAGGCAGACTCCAACGGATCTCAGAGGGTTGTTAGGCCCGCTAGCTTCCGAACACCTAATGGGTTTGAGAAGCGCTATCAGCTCGGATTGGCTACGACCTTAGAGGCGTTCAGGCATAATCCAGCGGACGTAGCGTCATACCAAAGTCCGGTCGGACTAGTATTGAGCCAGTGGTCCGTACCTGTGGTTCCTCTCGTACTGCACAGGAATTCCGTTAAGATAGCGACTATAAGCACACACCAGTAGGGTAAAACTAACCTGTCTCACGACGGTCTAAACCCAGCTCACGTTCCCTTGAAAGGGTGAACAATCCTACGCTTGGTGAATTTTGCTTCACAATGATAGGAAGAGCCGACATCGAAGGATCAAAAAGCCACGTCGCTATGAACGCTTGGCGGCCACAAGCCAGTTATCCCTGTAGTAACGCTCGAGCCGTCGTCGTGAGCAGACGTGTTTCTGTCGAGCTCCGTGTCTGAGTTTACTCAATATATATGCAGTGTGCATAATCGGCCGTATATGTGAAATTTCAAATTGGTGCAAAAAGGAAAAGTTGAATATTTCAAAAAGTTATCGAACTTTTCACAAATTTTTGTTGATAAGTCGCGGAGCCGCCGTCCTCCGGCCATATGCAAAAAATTTTTGGAAAAAGTTCATAAACAAAAAAGTGACTGTGCACGCGGTTTTTCTTAAATAACTCGGCAAAAGCTGGTTAGATTCGCCCAACCAAAGTGTTAAATGGTGCGGGACGATAATACCTATCGTTTGATACCCATATCGGGTAGTTTGGTGAAAAACCGAATTTTATATTAAGAGTTATACAACTTTTTTAAGTGTTTTTTCGAAATATAATGAAAAGTATGAGGCCAACCGAATCGGAAAAAACACCAACGTGTGCGTCGCCTAAATACCTTTCTGGCGAGTGGTCGAACGCCCAGATCGGTCCATAAACAAAAAAGTTATGGAAGTGTAAAGAATTTGGCGAATTGTTCAAAAAGTGTATAAGTTTTGGTGGAAACTTTGAAGTTGCACCGCGCGAAAACTACTGGGCCGATTTTGATGAAAATCGAAATCTGAGTCGGGGCCAAGTAGTTTAACAAAGTGGCATACTCAGTTTGTTGAAAAAGTGTGTTAAAAAGTTAGTGAACTTTTTGAGTGGCGATTTTACTAACTTTGTGAAAAGTGGTCCGATTTTCGAAAACGACATTTCGTTCGAAGCGTCTTGGCAAGACAATTTCAACGACGTATCGAGTGTCCGCGCGAAATGAAGTTTGACAAAGTTATTAGGAGTGCAAAAAGTGTATAAATTAAATACTTAAGTATTTAAAAAAGTGCCTAAAAGTGAACGGATTTTTACAAAAAATACGTCAAAAGACGCGGGCTGACGAGCCCCGTTGACGAGTGTTAGTGTGGTGAAAATCCGTGGAAAAATACGACCAGGATCGCGGGTGGTAGTTTTTCCTATAGTAAAGTGTACACAATATACGGTTCGTCCAGACGTGTTTGCGCAAAGTTTTGCCCTTGGTTGACCTTGGCACGTGCCGGCCGGGCTTGGACGAAAATCTTGCCCCCCCTGGACCAACGGTCAACGGCTGTGACGTCAGCGGCTGCCCCCCCTTGACCAACGGTCATTTGCTGTGACGTCAGCAACGGCCGTACGGGGCGTGACGTCACAGGCATACAGTGCAAACCCAAAAAGTGCCGTAAGTTGGAAAATTGTGGGCCGATTTGGAAAATTTTTGTTGGTAACTCGCGGAGCCGCCGTCCTCTGGGCGCATGCCAAAAATTTTCCGAAAATCGGAAAAACAAAAAAGTGAGTGTGCACGCGCTTTTCCGGCCATATCTCGTCGGAAAATTGTCCGATCCGGAAAATTCCAACGCCAAACCGTAGGGCCGTGAAAGACCAACTCGCCGGTGTGTGAAAATCGCGGATCGGAAAGCCTGTGAAAAGTTACGAGCGATTTTCCACGAAAAATAGTGTTTTTCCGGAATAACTTTCCGGGAAAATCGGAAAAATTCAGGAGACGTGTGTAACGGGTGCGCGAGGAAATTCGGCTTGTCTGGACTACCCGGACGTCCAGATCGGACGGAAAATAAGCGAACAGTGCAATTTCCAGTTTCGTGACGTCTAACTGCACCACCAAAGTACTAGAGGGCGCCACCTGTCAAAATTAAAATTGGTCTATCTCTGGAACCACTGGTCGGATCCGGACGGGCAAGTGCTCGCTGGAATCAGCATCGCCCCGGCTATCTGCCAGTGCTGCCATCGTGGCCATTTTCGGCCTTTTCAGGGTTGCCAGTTTTGACAGGTGGCCAAAATTTCAACTGTGCACCACTCCGAAACGGGTAGCCCCAGCTGAACGGGCAAGTGTTTGCTGACATTGGCATTTGCCCGGCTACCCAGCAGTGTGGCCAGCTTGGTCGAAAACGCTTGCGGCAGTGTTGCCAGCCTTGAGTGTAGTGTATCGTTTCGTGTCGCGCGTTCAACGCAGAGTGCGACGGGCTGCGTCCATACCCTCGTATAAAGAGGTGCGCGCACGAACGGGAAAGTGATTCAACAACGCAGGGGATGGGCGACGAGGCCCAACCCCACAAGTGAGTGGGCCGTACCAGTTGCGGTCAAGAAAAGGGTCGGTGGCTGTGATGCAGCCACAACCCATCGAGCGCCCGGCCACACCGATGATGGATGTGTGCTATTCAAGCGACGACGACGAGCTGAATAGCACCATCATCGCGATGCCGGAACCCGCGTCGGGTGTGAGGCAGCGGAGGCGGCCATGGACCTGGAGCCACCAGCAGCAGCACAGCCAACACCAACGGCATCCCCTGTCCCGGGCAACGCGGTAGTTGCTGGGCCCATCGACGCGGGAAGTTGTGCCCTGCTGATGGCACAGCTTCAAAGCATCGGCGCCCAGCTAACGACGGCGCTGGAGGAGCTGCGACTTTGCCGCGAGGAAAACGCGGCACTCCGCCGCGAGAACGAGCTGCTGCTCACGGGCACTCGTTCGGTGCTTGAGCTGCAGACTGCAGCGAACGCAACCCTCCAGCAGTCGTCGGGGCAAGGCGGTAACCGGGAAACGGCCCGGAAGCGCCAACAGCGGCTGAGGAAGCGCGAACGAGAACGGCAGCAGCAGCAGCAGCAGCAGCAGCAGCAGCAGCAGCAACAGCAGCAGCAGCAGCAGCAGCAGCAGCAGCAGCAGCAGCAGCAGCAGCAGCGTCAGCAGCAGCGTCAGCGTCAGCAGCAGCAGCAGCAGCAGCAGCAGTGTCAGCAGCAGCAGCAGCAGCAGCAGCAGCAGCAGCAGCAGCAGCAGCAGCAGCAGCAGCAGCAGCAGCAGCAACAGCAGCAGCAGCAGCAAAGTTTGCCTCGACGCGAACAGAGGCAGCAGCAGCTTCTTCCACGACTGCAGCAGCAACAGCAGCAGCTGCAACAACAACAGCAGCAGCAGCAACCGCAGCAGCAGCTTTGGACAACGGTGGTAAGAGGCCACCCGTCCCAGCGGCAACGCCAACCGCAGCAACAGCAGCAGCAGCAGCAGCAGCAGCAGCAGCAGCAGCAGCAACAGCAGCAGCAGCAAGGTGAGCGCTATGTCCCACCACAGCTCCGGCAGCAGCGACAGCAGCAGCAGCGCTCGCAGCACCAGCAGCAACAGCCGCAGCAGCCGCAGCAGCAGCAACAGCGTCCACAGCAACAGCGTCCACAACAGCAGCGTCAACAGCAGCAGCGACCTCAGCAACAGCGAACACAGCAGCGAAAGCCGGCCAAGCCCGAGCTTATTGAGGTTTCGCCCAACGAAGGTCAGGACTGGGAGAGCCTCCTGCTGCTTGTTCAAACGGCAGTCAGGACTGACGAGCGTATACAAGCCGCTTAAGGACCACGTCGTCCTGGGCCGTCGCACCAGTAAGGCGTTGCTGCGACTCACGCTAAGCCGCAAGGCGAATGCGCAGTATATGCTGCAACAGGTTCGAGCCATCGTGGGCAGTGCTGGAGTGTGCCGGCACGTCACAGAAATGACGACAGTTGTCGTCCATGACGTCGACCCGCTTGCCCGAGAAGACGATTTGACTTCGCTGCTCGACAGCAAGTTCGAGTCGGGAGCGGGAATTGTGTCCACAACGATGACAAAGATGACGGATGGCACCCAACGCGCGCACGTGCGACTGCCCACGAAGTTTGCGAAGGAACTCGACGGCACTAAGATTAAGCTGGGCTTTTGCGTCAGCAAAATCAGAGCCGCGCCACCGACCCCTCGAGAGCGTGTGCGCTGCTATCGCTGCCTCGAGCTGGGTCACCGGGCCCATGACTGCCGTTCACACCGACGATCGGCAAAACATGTGTATACGCTGCGGCGTCGTTGGGCACATGGCGAAAGTATGCACTTCTCAGCTAAAGTGCCTCAAGTGCGGTGGTCCACACACAATTGGACACCCTGACTGCGCCCGGTCGGCTCCACAATGACCCCACAACTGCGAGTAATGCAGGTCAACTTGGGCAGAGGGGAGAGGGCCCAGGATATTGCCCTCCAAACTGCCCGAGAGAAGAAAGTGGACGTGCTGCTGCTGTCGGAGCTGTATCGGCCGCCTGTTAACAACGGTCGATGGGCCTTTGACTGCTCAAAAAAGGTCGCCATCGTCGCTACTGGGTCGCTTCCCCTACAGAGAATTTGGTGCAGCAACACACCGGGACTCGTCGCTGCCGAGATCGGCGGCACCACATTCCTCAGCTGCTACGCACCACCTCGTCAGCCTACCGACGAGTTCGAGCGCTTCATCGAAGCGGTGCAGCTCGAAGCGCTTACCCATTCACAAGTCGTGATAGCCGGCGACTTCAACGCCTGGCATGTGGAATGGGGAAGCGAGCGCAACAGCGAGAGGGGGAAGAGCTGTTTAGCGCCATACAGCAGCTAGACCTGGTGGTTTTAAACCAGGGCACGACGAACACCTTTGACGGCAACGGAGCGGCAACAGCAAGCATCGTCGATGTAGCGTTTGCGACACCAACCATCGCGCAGCCGGGAACGTGGAACGTGTGCGGTGAGTATTCGTATTCCGACCACCGGTACATCACGTACACAGTCGGCACCACAGTTCCCGTCGCAAACGAGCCTTCACCACCATCGAGAAGACAGCAGGGACGCATTCGACACGCGGGTAGGCGGTACAAGGCGACGCAGTTCTCGCAGCGAGCCTTCCTGTCGACGCTGCTGGACGAGCGGTTCTCAGAACGGGCGGTGAGTCATGAACGCATGGTCGAGATCATGCTCGCCGCGTGCGACAAAACGATGCAGCGGGTTACAACGTCGCACAGTGACCCCCATCGTGACCTGTTCTGGTGGACGCCGCTGCTCAGGCTGCTGCGAGAGAACTGCGAACGCGCCCGTGATCGAATGCAGCAGACCAGCGACCTGCAAGAGCGGAGCATCGCCGCAGCACAACATCGTACAGCGAGGGCGGAGCTGGGGAAGGCGATTAAGGCCAGCAAGCGGAACTCGTTCCAGGAGCTGATCGACATCGCCGAAGAGAATGTGTTCGGAGCCGGATATCTCGTCGTTCTGTCCCACCTCCGTGGTGGACGGACGCCACCCGAGACGGAGCGGGACAGGCTCGAACACATTGTGTCCGATCTCTTCCCCCAGCACCCGCCCCTCGTCTGGCCAGAAGCGGCAATCATCGAGGGAGAGGAGCGGCCAGGAGCAGTAACAGATGTCTCGGACGATGAATTAAAACTCATCGCACGCCGCATGGCCAACAAAAAGGCCCCGGGACTCGACGGTATCCCGAATGCGGAGTGAAAGCAGCCATCCTCGAGCACACGGGGGTTTTCACAGCGTTGTACCAGGACTGCCTCGCTAACGGCACGTTTCCTGCAGCGTGGAAGAGGCAGCGCCTTGTACTCATCCCGAAGCCAGGAAAACCCCCAGGATTGAGCAGCTCGTACCGGCCCCTGTGCATGTTGGATGCACTGGGCAAGGTGCTTGAGCGCTTGATCCTCAACAGGCTGCACGAGCATCTGGAGGATCCGGAAGCGACACGACTGTCGGACCGACAGTACGGTTTCCGCAGAGGGCGCTCGACCATCGGTGCCATACAGAGAGTTGTTGAGGCCGGCCAGCGTGCGATGTCGTTCGGTCGCACGAACCGACGCGACAAACGCTTCCTACTAGTTGCGGCGCTAGACGTTAGGAATGCGTTCAATACGGCCAGCTGGCAGGCCATCGCCGCTGCGCTGCAGTCGAAAGGAGTTCCGGCCGGCCTCCAACGCATCATACACAGCTACTTTCAGGGCCGAGAGCTGGTGTATGAAACCTCTGATGGCCCGGTAGTGCGGTCCGTCACGGCAGGGGTTCCACAGGGGTCTATTCTAGGCCCCACTCTGTGGAACACGATGTATGACGGTGTGTTAGACATCGCCCTGCCACCCGATGCGGAGATCCTGGGGTATGCCGACGACCTGGTGCTGCTGGTCCCAGGCACAACCCCAGACAGTGTGAAAGCTGCTGCAGAAGAGGCGATCACCTCAGTGATGGAGTGGATGGCTCAACACCATCTCGAACTGGCGCCGGCGAAACGGAGATGGTGGTCATTTCCAGCTCCAAGCCCCGACGCGGATTACCGTCCGAGTAGGCGACGTGGACGTCACCTCGTCCCGCTCGATCCGCTATCTCGGCGTGACCTCCAGGACAAGTTGTCGTGGCTGCCGCACGTCAAGGAGGTCACGAGAGGGCTGGGAAGATCGCCGACGCCACATCCAGATTGCTGCGAAACCATAGCGGACCAAGGGCATCGAAACGAAGCTGCTAGCTTCGGTGTCCGAGTCCGTTATGCGGTATGCTGCACCAGTATGGAGCATGGAGCTGCAAAAACGTGAGCCTGGTCGCCTGCTGGAGCGTGTACAGCGGAAGATGGCACTGAGGGTGGCACGAGCATTCCGTACCGTAAGGTATGAGACTGCCACCCTCCTGGCTGGCTTGACCCCCATCTGCCTGCTGGTGGATGAAGACGCCCGGTCTACCAGCGACTAA
>NW_024427694.1:42500-80000 GCF_017562075.2 Anopheles merus | reverse complement strand
ACTGCTGGGCTACCACCAATGTGACGGGAGACATTGCTAGCGGTCACTCTGCACTAGTGGAAGAACTCCACCGTGATACGGGAGACATTGCTAACGGTCACTCTGCACAGGTGCCAATACCACCTCGTGACGGGAAACATTGCTTTAAACCGAACGGCATCTCTGCGCGTGAACTTGCAACTTGCACCCCAACTTGTTACATCTGGTCGAACGGGTGCGCACGACGGGACACATTGAACGGTTCAGCGATCTCTCTGCACTAGTGGAATGATCCACCGTGATACGGGAGACTTTGCTACAGCGGCTTCTCTGCACTGCTGGGCTACCACCATGTGACGGGAGACATTGCTAGCGGTCACTCTGCACTAGTGGAAGAACTCCACCGTGATACGGGAGACATTGCTAACGGTCACTCTGCACAGGTGCCAATACCACCTCGTGACGGGAAACATTGCTGAAAGCGGCTTCTCTGCACTGCTGGGCTACCACCTTGTGACGGGAGACATTGCTAGCGGTCACTCTGCACTAGTGGAAGAACTCCACCGTGATACGGGAGACATTGCTAACGGTCACTCTGCACAGGTGCCAATACCACCTCGTGACGGGAAACATTGCTTTAAACCGAACGGCATCTCTGCGCGCATACACCCCAACAACACTAGACGAACATTGTCTTTGGCTACTCCGATCGGTATACATGATTATGACGGATACATTGAATGGCTATAGTGGGTTGGGTTGAAATTACCGCGGCTGCATTTTTGTTAAAACTGTAAACCGTACGGTGTCCTTCTAACAGGCGGATACCTTTGTACGGCTACAGAGTTGAATTACCCGGCTGCGTTTTGACCACTATAGTCCAATCGGTACTCTGCACTCTCATGTATACTAATGTTTCACTTGGATACACCCCACTGTTTTGTCCTACGGGCGTGTAAGCTCTCCACGACGGGATGCATTGATTGGTTCAGCGATCTTTCTGCACTTCGTGGATCTACTCCTTCGATGTGTCGGGAAACATTGCTAGCGGTCACTCTGCACTAGTGGAAGAACTCCACCGTGATACGGGAGACATTGCTAACGGTTACTCTGCACCTCGTCGAGTTACCACCGTGTGTCGGAAGACTTTGCTCCTGAGTCTCTCTGCACTGCGTAAGCTACCGCCGTGTGTCGGGAAGCATTGCTAGCGGTCACTCTGCACTAGTGGAATGATACCACCGTGATACGGGAGACATTGCTAACGGCTACTCTGCACTTCGCGGACCTGCTTACTCTGTGACGGGAGACTTGCTAGCGGCTTCTCTGCACTACTGGGCTACCACCTTGTGACGGGAGACATTGCTAGCGGTCACTCTGCACTAGTGGTAGAACACCACCGTGATACGGGAGACATTGCTAACGGTCACTCTGCACAGGTGCCAATACCACCTTGTGACGGGAAACATTGCTAGAAACCGATCGGCATCTCTGCGCGATTACTTGAACACACCCCCAACTTAGTCAACTGTTAAACTTTTTCGTAATCACGGCGGGACACATTGCTCGAGCTCTAACGGACCTCTGCACGCATGAAACATGGTGGCGGGAATCATTGCTAGAACCGAACGGCGCCTCTGCGCGATGTACAAGCTCAACAGGAACCTCGTATCGGCTGCCGAGCCGGAGCTCGAACAACTTGGACTATCACCTCTAATTATATCAACTCACACCTCCCCCGAGGGTTCCGCAGAATTGCTTCTGGGTCCCCTTATCGTTAATTGCGATTCGTGTTTGCATTACACTACATTGAGCTATTCCAACTTGTTTATCCGCATGGCGAACATTTGCTGCATAGAACATTTAAGTTCCACTTTGCTCTCCCCTACGTGGGTCTGAGCTTCGCTCTCAGGGAAAGTTATGCCACATTTGGTAAGAGAAACCCGGTTTCATCACGCTATTTTACCTGCACCATGACCCCAGACACATTTGTTCAATGGATTAGATCCAAGGAACGCCGACAAACCATGCACCACTACCCTTAATAGCTCATCGAGCTTAGCGTGAATCCTTCGAGTTTCCCTAAAAAGTTCGATTGGTCTTGCAGTGTTTAAAGACAACGAAGCTTAGTTTCAAGCATGCATTTAATATACGCTTACGAAAACCTCTTAAACTGTTACGACTTTTATGCTTGAAACCATCACGACGAAGTCTTAGGGTCCGTAGACCCGTGATGTACCGCTCCAGGGAGCTTTTTGAAAGGTTGGGTAGGTCCTTTCAGGGTCCGTAGACCCTCTACGCTGCCAGTTCTCAGCGTAAGAGTACAGCAAACTAGCCAGCTACTGTCTCTTCATGGGTCCGAAGACCCAAAAATATATTTGCTACTGACCACCTTAAGCGATGCTGGGGTGTCTGTAATTTTCGAGATTTTGTCCCCGGGACACCTAGTCCGGGGCATAAGCCGTGTACTACAAGGCCTAAATTTACTCTAATATACGCATATCAACTCGAAATCATAGGTTAAGATCATCGGCAGACACCACCAGACACCACTTTTGCTTCATAAGTTCGGACTATGGTCATACGACGAACTAAATCGGGGAGGGGACGTATGACCCAAATGGGGGCCGAAATGACCCACCGACACCTCAAACCATGCTCCTACGACAAAATAGAGGTAAAAACTACGATTTGGTGAAATTTTCATTTTTGACCTCGGAGCAAGGTACCCTCCCTATAGTAGGCAATGAACAAATGATCATGTTCCCAGGAGGGCAAAAGTTGGGAACTCGAGAGGAAAGCGCTAATGGCGCGCCTTACCTAGGGGCCCGTAGAGTAAAAAGGGTACCCCCAAAAAAGTTGTTGTTTGACGTTCTGGTTTCACTTTTCATCATCTAAAATGCGTTTTCTACACGTTTTCAGTGATTTTGGCGAAAAAAAATTTTTTGACTACTCGAGCTCTCCGGCCCGTTCGGTGACCATTTTTTGACAAAAGCTAGGGAGCTGCCCCTAGGTTTGGGGTGTCACAAATTTTGAAAAGTGGTCAAAAAACCACTATCCAGAATCGGATGTAGAATCATTAGACGAACTTAAAATTGTTCTACGACCCATGTCTGCGACGTTTAGTTTTCGAGTTATGGCCCGCCGTAGGTCTGACGGAGAACTTTGGCTAAGCGCACTTTGATGTTTGTATGAAAAAGTACCCTACCTAGGGACGCGTAGAGCAAATTGGTACCCCGGGCATGTTGTCGGTTGACTTTCTGGTTGCACTTTTCATCATCTAGGGTGTGTTTCTGACACGTTTTGAGGGTTTTTAGCGAAAAAAATTTTTTGACTACTCGAGCTCTCCGGCCCGTTCGGTGCACTTTTTTGCAAAAAGCTAGGGAGCTGTCCCTAGGTTCGGGGTGTCACAAAATGATGAAAAGTGGTCAAAAAACCACTATCCAGAATCGGATAGAGAATGATTAGACGAGCTTAAAATTGTTCTACGACCCATGTCTGCGACGTTTAGTATTCGAGTTATGGCCCGCCGTAGGTCTGACCGAGCAATTTTGTTCCGCGCACTTTGTGCACCGTGCACATTGATGTTTGTATGAAAAAGTACCCTACCTAGGGACGCGTAGAGCAAATTGGTACCCCCGGGCATGTTGTCGGTTGACTTTCTGGTTGCACTTTTCATCATCTAGGGTGTGTTTCTGACACGTTTTGAGGGTTTTTAGCGAAAAAAATTTTTTTGACTACTCGAGCTCTCCGGCCCGTTCGGTGCACTTTTTTGCAAAAAGCTAGGGAGCTGTCCCTAGGTTCGGGGTGTCACAAAATGATGAAAAGTGGTCAAAAAACCACTATCCAGAATCGGATAGAGAACGATTAGACGAGCTTAAAATTGTTCTACGACCCATGTCTGCGACGTTTAGTATTCGAGTTATGGCCCGCCGTAGGTCTGACCGAGCAATTTTTGTTCCGCGCACTTTGTGCACCGTGCACATTGATGTTTGTATGAAAAAGTACCCTACCTAGGGACGCGTAGAGCAAATTGGTACCCCGGGCATGTTGTCGGTTGACTTTCTGGTTGCACTTTTCATCATCTAGGGTGTGTTTCTGACACGTTTTGAGGGTTTTTAGCGAAAAAAATTTTTTTGACTACTCGAGCTCTCCGGCCCGTTCGGTGCACTTTTTTGCAAAAAGCTAGGGAGCTGTCCCTAGGTTCGGGGTGTCACAAAATGATGAAAAGTGGTCAAAAAACCACTATCCAGAATCGGATAGAGAATGATTAGACGAGCTTAAAATTGTTCTACGACCCATGTCTGCGACGTTTAGTATTCGAGTTATGGCCCGCCGTAGGTCTGACCGAGCAATTTTGTTCCGCGCACTTTGTGCACCGTGCACATTGATGTTTGTATGAAAAAGTACCCTACCTAGGGACGCGTAGAGCAAATTGGTACCCCGGGCATGTTGTCGGTTGACTTTCTGGTTGCACTTTTCATCATCTAGGGTGTGTTTCTGACACGTTTTGAGGGTTTTTAGCGAAAAAAATTTTTTTGACTACTCGAGCTCTCCGGCCCGTTCGGTGCACTTTTTGCAAAAAGCTAGGGAGCTGTCCCTAGGTTCGGGGTGTCACGAAATGATGAAAAGTGGTCAAAAAACCACTATCCAGAATCGGATAGAGAATGATTAGACGAGCTTAAATTGTTCTACGACCATGTCTGCGACGTTTAGTATTCGAGTTATGGCCCGCCGTAGGTCTGACCGAGCAATTTTGTACTGAAATGTATGGCGGATATATTATTACTCAAACAACATTGCCTTGTATCGTGTCCTACTGGTCGGCACGGTAAGTATCGACTATAACAAGATTAAATGGATTGAGTGATAACATTTTAAGCCCATTTCCTAAGCCGTGCACCAAAATTGTGTACCGATCAGGGAAAGTACACTACGTACGCGTTCATGGATGTCCATGTTGGTACAAGTTGCCGGTCAGGATAGCCGTGCACCAAAATTGTGTACCGATCAGGGAAAGTACAACACGGAGGGCGCAGCCCGAGCGTACGCGTTCATGGATGTCCATGTTGGTACACATGCACCAAAATTGTGTACCGATCAGGGAAAGTACACTACGTACGCGTTCATGGATGTCCATGTTGGTACAAGTTGCCGGTCAGGATAGCCGTGCACCAAAATTGTGTACGATCAGGGAAAGTACAACACGGAGGGCGCAGCCCGAGCGTACGCGTTCATGGATGTCCATGTTGGTACACATGCACCAAAATTGTGTACCGATCAGGGAAAGTACACTACGTACGCGTTCATGGATGTCCATGTTGGTACAAGTTGCCGGTCAGGATAGCCGTGCACCAAAATTGTGTACCGATCAGGGAAAGTACAACACGGAGGGCGCAGCCCGAGCGTACGCGTTCATGGATGTCCATGTTGGTACACATGCACCAAAATTGTGTACCGATCAGGGAAAGTACACTACGTACGCGTTCATGGATGTCCATGTTGGTACAAGTTGCCGGTCAGGATAGCCGTGCACCAAAATTGTGTACGATCAGGGAAAGTACAACACGGAGGGCGCAGCCCGAGCGTACGCGTTCATGGATGTCCATGTTGGTACACATGCACCAAAATTGTGTACCGATCAGGGAAAGTACACTACGTACGCGTTCATGGATGTCCATGTTGGTACAAGTTGCCGGTCAGGATAGCCGTGCACCAAAATTGTGTACCGATCAGGGAAAGTACAACACGGAGGGCGCAGCCCGAGCGTACGCGTTCATGGATGTCCATGTTGGTACACATGCACCAAATTGTGTACCGATCAGGGAAAGTACACTACGTACGCGTTCATGGATGTCCATGTTGGTACAAGTTGCCGGTCAGGATAGCCGTGCACCAAAATTGTGTACCGATCAGGGAAAGTACAACACGGAGGGCGCAGCCCGAGCGTACGCGTTCATGGATGTCCATGTTGGTACAATCTACATGTACGTACCTAGTTTTTGTGTCAAAAGTTGCAATAAAGTGCTTGTATGCTTAAAATGCTTATCTCAACCGGTCACCTTTTGGCCTGCCCTTTATAGACAGAAACCTAGAAAGATACGCCCGAGGGCGGTAGCCCGAGGGCGAAACTCGCGATTTTTGTGTTTTTCCATTCGCCCGGGACGACGAAATGAGCTCTGTGCACATCGTGCCGAAAACTGTCTTCTCCACCTTTGTTTTTGTCCGTCTGATCATAAAATCACCTTATTTGTGTACCATTTGGAGTGCGCAGCCCAAACGTACGCGTTAATGTTAATGTTTGTATACACTACATGTATGTTCCTAGGATTTGGTAATTGAGTCAAACACACAATTCCCGACCGTCGCGGACACCATTCTTGGACAGAAGTCCTAGTACGTAGAGTACTTTCCCTAGGTATGTGCCCGTTCGTGACTATCGTTGCGTGCATACGGACACGCTTGGGTATGTTTACCATACAAGGTTTACTAGGGAAACCTGCTTGCTCGACCATTGCCCTCCCGTCGCGGACACCATTCTTGGACAGAAGTCCTAGTACGTAGAGTACTTTCCCTAGGTATGTGCCCGTTCGTGACTATCGTTGCGTGCATACGGACACGCTTGGGTATGTTTACCATACAAGGTTTACTAGGGAAACCTGCTTGCTCGACCATTGCCCTCCCGTCGCGGACACCATTCTTGGACAGAAGTCCTAGTACGTAGAGTACTTTCCCTAGGTATGTGCCCGTTCGTGACTATCGTTGCGTGCATACGGACACGCTTGGGTATGTTTACCATACAAGGTTTACTAGGGAAACCAGGAAGGAATTCTAGGCACACGTTTTGTTCCATCCACAGTAACTTTCGTTCTCTTAAGGTAGCTATTTAACTTGTTTGCCATGATAAGTAACCTGCTTCCCCGACCGTCGCGGACACCATTCTTGGACAGAAGTCCTAGTACGTAGAGTACTTTCCCTAGGTATGTGCCCGTTCGTGACTATCGTTGCGTGCATACGGACACGCTTGGGTATGTTTACCATACAAGGTTTACTAGGGAAACCTGCTTGCTCGACCATTGCCCTCCCGTCGCGGACACCATTCTTGGACAGAAGTCCTAGTACGTAGAGTACTTTCCCTAGGTATGTGCCCGTTCGTGACTATCGTTGCGTGCATACGGACACGCTTGGGTATGTTTACCATACAAGGTTTACTAGGGAAACCTGCTTGCTCGACCATTGCCCTCCCGTCGCGGACACCATTCTTGGACAGAAGTCCTAGTACGTAGAGTACTTTCCCTAGGTATGTGCCCGTTCGTGACTATCGTTGCGTGCATACGGACACGCTGGGTATGTTTACCATACAAGGTTTACTAGGGAAACCTGCTTGCTCGACCATTGCCCTCCCGTCGCGGACACCATTCTTGGACAGAAGTCCTAGTACGTAGAGTACTTTCCCTAGGTATGTGCCCGTTCGTGACTATCGTTGCGTGCATACGGACACGCTTGGGTATGTTTACCATACAAGGTTTACTAGGGAAACCTGCTTGCTCGACCATTGCCCTCCCGTCGCGGACACCATTCTTGGACAGAAGTCCTAGTACGTAGAGTACTTTCCCTAGGTATGTGCCCGTTCGTGACTATCGTTGCGTGCATACGGACACGCTTGGGTATGTTTACCATACAAGGTTTACTAGGGAAACCTGCTTGCTCGACCATTGCCCTCCCGTCGCGGACACCATTCTTGGACAGAAGTCCTAGTACGTAGAGTACTTTCCCTAGGTATGTGCCCGTTCGTGACTATCGTTGCGTGCATACGGACACGCTTGGGTATGTTTACCATACAAGGTTTACTAGGGAAACCAGGAAGGAATTCTAGGCACACGTTTTGTTCCATCCACAGTAACTTTCGTTCTCTTAAGGTAGCTATTTAACTTGTTGCCATGATAAGTAACCTGCTTCCCGACCGTCGCGGACACCATTCTTGGACAGAAGTCCTAGTACGTAGAGTACTTTCCCTAGGTATGTGCCCGTTCGTGACTATCGTTGCGTGCATACGGACACGCTTGGGTATGTTTACCATACAAGGTTTACTAGGGAAACCTGCTTGCTCGACCATTGCCCTCCCGTCGCGGACACCATTCTTGGACAGAAGTCCTAGTACGTAGAGTACTTTCCCTAGGTATGTGCCCGTTCGTGACTATCGTTGCGTGCATACGGACACGCTTGGGTATGTTTAATACAAGGTTTACTAGGGAAACCCAGGATTCTAGGCACACGGTTCCACACAGTAACTTTCGGGTTGTTTGCCATGATAAGTAACTGCTTCGTCGCGGACACCATTCTTGGACAGAAGTCCTAGTACGTAGAGTACTTTCCCTAGGTATGTGCCCGTTCGTGACTATCGTTGCGTGCATACGGACACGCTTGGGTATGTTTACCATACAAGGTTTACTAGGGAAACCTGCTTGCTCGACCGCCCTCCCGTCGCGGACACCATTCTTGGACAGAAGTCCTAGTACGTAGAGTACTTTCCCTAGGTATGTGCCCGTTCGTGACTATCGTTTACGGACACGCTTGGGTATGTTACCATACAAGGTTACTAGGGAAACCTGCTTGCTCGACCGCCCTCCCGTCGCGGACACCATTCTTGGACAGAAGTCCTAGTACGTAGAGTACTTTCCCTAGGTATGTGCCCGTTCGTGACTATCGTTGCGTGCATACGGACACGCTTGGGTATGTTTACCATACAAGGTTTACTAGGGAAACCTGCTTGCTCGACCATTGCCCTCCCGTCGCGGACACCATTCTTGGACAGAAGTCCTAGTACGTAGAGTACTTTCCCTAGGTATGTGCCCGTTCGTGACTATCGTTGCGTGCATACGGACACGCTTGGGTATGTTTACCATACAAGGTTTACTAGGGAAACCTGCTTGCTCGACCATTGCCCTCCCGTCGCGGACACCATTCTTGGACAGAAGTCCTAGTACGTAGAGTACTTTCCCTAGGTATGTGCCCGTTCGTGACTATCGTTGCGTGCATACGGACACGCTTGGGTATGTTTACCATACAAGGTTTACTAGGGAAACCTGCTTGCTCGACCATTGCCCTCCCGTCGCGGACACCATTCTTGGACAGAAGTCCTAGTACGTAGAGTACTTTCCCTAGGTATGTGCCCGTTCGTGACTATCGTTGCGTGCATACGGACACGCTTGGGTATGTTTACCATACAAGGTTTACTAGGGAAACCTGCTTGCTCGACCATTGCCCTCCCGTCGCGGACACCATTCTTGGACAGAAGTCCTAGTACGTAGAGTACTTTCCCTAGGTATGTGCCCGTTCGTGACTATCGTTGCGTGCATACGGACACGCTTGGGTATGTTTACCATACAAGGTTTACTAGGGAAACCTGCTTGCTCGACCATTGCCCTCCCGTCGCGGACACCATTCTTGGACAGAAGTCCTAGTACGTAGAGTACTTTCCCTAGGTATGTGCCCGTTCGTGACTATCGTTGCGTGCATACGGACACGCTTGGGTATGTTTACCATACAAGGTTTACTAGGGAAACCTGCTTGCTCGACCATTGCCCTCCCGTCGCGGACACCATTCTTGGACAGAAGTCCTAGTACGTAGAGTACTTTCCCTAGGTATGTGCCCGTTCGTGACTATCGTTGCGTGCATACGGACACGCTTGGGTATGTTTACCATACAAGGTTTACTAGGGAAACCTGCTTGCTCGACCATTGCCCTCCCGTCGCGGACACCATTCTTGGACAGAAGTCCTAGTACGTAGAGTACTTTCCCTAGGTATGTGCCCGTTCGTGACTATCGTTGCGTGCATACGGACACGCTTGGGTATGTTTACCATACAAGGTTTACTAGGGAAACCTGCTTGCTCGACCATTGCCCTCCCGTCGCGGACACCATTCTTGGACAGAAGTCCTAGTACGTAGAGTACTTTCCCTAGGTATGTGCCCGTTCGTGACTATCGTTGCGTGCATACGGACACGCTTGGGTATGTTTACCATACAAGGTTTACTAGGGAAACCAGGAAGGAATTCTAGGCACACGTTTTGTTCCATCCACAGTAACTTTCGTTCTCTTAAGGTAGCTATTTAACTTGTTTGCCATGATAAGTAACCTGCTTCCCCGACCGTCGC
This sequence comes from Anopheles merus, assembly GCF_017562075.2. Taxonomy (NCBI): domain Eukaryota; kingdom Metazoa; phylum Arthropoda; class Insecta; order Diptera; family Culicidae; genus Anopheles; species Anopheles merus. The sequence continues at coordinate 69,866 of NW_024427694.1, read as the reverse complement.
GGACACCATTCTTGGACAGAAGTCCTAGTACGTAGAGTACTTTCCCTAGGTATGTGCCCGTTCGTGACTATCGTTGCGTGCATACGGACACGCTTGGGTATGTTTACCATACAAGGTTTACTAGGGAAACCTGCTTGCTCGACCATTGCCCTCCCGTCGCGGACACCATTCTTGGACAGAAGTCCTAGTACGTAGAGTACTTTCCCTAGGTATGTGCCCGTTCGTGACTATCGTTGCGTGCATACGGACACGCTTGGGTATGTTTACCATACAAGGTTTACTAGGGAAACCAGGAAGGAATTCTAGGCACACGTTTTGTTCATCCACAGTAACTTTCGTTCTCTTAAGGTAGCTATTTAACTTGTTTGCCATGATAAGCAACCTGCTTCCCCGACCGTCGCGGACACCATTCTTGGACAGAAGTCCTAGTACGTAGAGTACTTTCCCTAGGTATGTGCCCGTTCGTGACTATCGTTGCGTGCATACGGACACGCTTGGGTATGTTTACCATACAAGGTTTACTAGGGAAACCTGCTTGCTCGACCATTGCCCTCCCGTCGCGGACACCATTCTTGGACAGAAGTCCTAGTACGTAGAGTACTTTCCCTAGGTATGTGCCCGTTCGTGACTATCGTTGCGTGCATACGGACACGCTTGGGTATGTTTACCATACAAGGTTTACTAGGGAAACCTGCTTGCTCGACCATTGCCCTCCCGTCGCGGACACCATTCTTGGACAGAAGTCCTAGTACGTAGAGTACTTTCCCTAGGTATGTGCCCGTTCGTGACTATCGTTGCGTGCATACGGACACGCTTGGGTATGTTTACCATACAAGGTTTACTAGGGAAACCTGCTTGCTCGACCATTGCCCTCCCGTCGCGGACACCATTCTTGGACAGAAGTCCTAGTACGTAGAGTACTTTCCCTAGGTATGTGCCCGTTCGTGACTATCGTTGCGTGCATACGGACACGCTTGGGTATGTTTACCATACAAGGTTTACTAGGGAAACCAGGAAGGAATTCTAGGCACACGTTTTGTTCCATCCACAGTAACTTTCGTTCTCTTAAGGTAGCTATTTAACTTGTTTGCCATGATAAGGAACCTGCTTCCCCGACCGTCGCGGACACCATTCTTGGACAGAAGTCCTAGTACGTAGAGTACTTTCCCTAGGTATGTGCCCGTTCGTGACTATCGTTGCGTGCATACGGACACGCTTGGGTATGTTTACCATACAAGGTTTACTAGGGAAACCTGCTTGCTCGACCATTGCCCTCCCGTCGCGGACACCATTCTTGGACAGAAGTCCTAGTACGTAGAGTACTTTCCCTAGGTATGTGCCCGTTCGTGACTATCGTTGCGTGCATACGGACACGCTTGGGTATGTTTACCATACAAGGTTTACTAGGGAAACCTGCTTGCTCGACCATTGCCCTCCCGTCGCGGACACCATTCTTGGACAGAAGTCCTAGTACGTAGAGTACTTTCCCTAGGTATGTGCCCGTTCGTGACTATCGTTGCGTGCATACGGACACGCTTGGGTATGTTTACCATACAAGGTTTACTAGGGAAACCTGCTTGCTCGACCATTGCCCTCCCGTCGCGGACACCATTCTTGGACAGAAGTCCTAGTACGTAGAGTACTTTCCCTAGGTATGTGCCCGTTCGTGACTATCGTTGCGTGCATACGGACACGCTTGGGTATGTTTACCATACAAGGTTTACTAGGGAAACCTGCTTGCTCGACCATTGCCCTCCCGTCGCGGACACCATTCTTGGACAGAAGTCCTAGTACGTAGAGTACTTTCCCTAGGTATGTGCCCGTTCGTGACTATCGTTGCGTGCATACGGACACGCTTGGGTATGTTTACCATACAAGGTTTACTAGGGAAACCTGCTTGCTCGACCATTGCCCTCCCGTCGCGGACACCATTCTTGGACAGAAGTCCTAGTACGTAGAGTACTTTCCCTAGGTATGTGCCCGTTCGTGACTATCGTTGCGTGCATACGGACACGCTTGGGTATGTTTACCATACAAGGTTTACTAGGGAAACCAGGAAGGAATTCTAGGCACACGTTTTGTTCCATCCACAGTAACTTCGTTCTCTTAAGGTAGCTATTTAACTTGTTTGCCATGATAAGTAACCTGCTTCCCCGACCGTCGCGGACACCATTCTTGGACAGAAGTCCTAGTACGTAGAGTACTTTCCCTAGGTATGTGCCCGTTCGTGACTATCGTTGCGTGCATACGGACACGCTTGGGTATGTTTACCATACAAGGTTTACTAGGGAAACCTGCTTGCTCGACCATTGCCCTCCCGTCGCGGACACCATTCTTGGACAGAAGTCCTAGTACGTAGAGTACTTTCCTAGGTATGTGCCCGTTCGTGACTATCGTTGCGTGCATACGGACACGCTTGGGTATGTTTACCATACAAGGTTTACTAGGGAAACCTGCTTGCTCGACCATTGCCCTCCCGTCGCGGACACCATTCTTGGACAGAAGTCCTAGTACGTAGAGTACTTTCCCTAGGTATGTGCCCGTTCGTGACTATCGTTGCGTGCATACGGACACGCTTGGGTATGTTTACCATACAAGGTTTACTAGGGAAACCTGCTTGCTCGACCATTGCCCTCCCGTCGCGGACACCATTCTTGGACAGAAGTCCTAGTACGTAGAGTACTTTCCCTAGGTATGTGCCCGTTCGTGACTATCGTTGCGTGCATACGGACACGCTTGGGTATGTTTACATACAAGGTTTACTAGGGAAACCTGCTTGCTCGACCATTGCCCTCCCGTCGCGGACACCATTCTTGGACAGAAGTCCTAGTACGTAGAGTACTTTCCTAGGTATGTGCCCGTTCGTGACTATCGTTGCGTGCATACGGACACGCTTGGGTATGTTTACCATACAAGGTTTACTAGGGAAACCTGCTTGCTCGACCATTGCCCTCCCGTCGCGGACACCATTCTTGGACAGAAGTCCTAGTACGTAGAGTACTTTCCCTAGGTATGTGCCCGTTCGTGACTATCGTTGCGTGCATACGGACACGCTTGGGTATGTTTACCATACAAGGTTTACTAGGGAAACCTGCTTGCTCGACCATTGCCCTCCCGTCGCGGACACCATTCTTGGACAGAAGTCCTAGTACGTAGAGTACTTTCCCTAGGTATGTGCCCGTTCGTGACTATCGTTGCGTGCATACGGACACGCTTGGGTATGTTTACCATACAAGGTTTACTAGGGAAACTGCTTGCTCGACCATTGCCTCCCGTCGCGGACACCATTCTGGACAGAAGTCCTAGTACGTAGAGTACTTTCCCTAGGTATGTGCCCGTTCGTGACTATCGTTGCGTGCATACGGACACGCTTGGGTATGTTTACCATACAAGGTTTACTAGGGAAACCTGCTTGCTCGACCATTGCCTCCCGTCGCGGACACCATTCTTGGACAGAAGTCCTAGTAGAGTACTTTCCCTAGGTATGTGCCCGTTCGTGACTATCGTTGCGTGCATACGGACACGCTGGGGTATTTACATACAAGGTTTACTAGGGAAACTGCTTGCTCGACCATTGCCCTCCCGTCGCGGACACCATTCTTGGACAGAAGTCCTAGTACGTAGAGTACTTTCCCTAGGTATGTGCCCGTTCGTGACTATCGTTGCGTGCATACGGACACGCTTGGGTATGTTTACCATACAAGGTTTACTAGGGAAACCTGCTTGCTCGACCATTGCCCTCCCGTCGCGGACACCATTCTTGGACAGAAGTCCTAGTACGTAGAGTACTTTCCCTAGGTATGTGCCCGTTCGTGACTATCGTTGCGTGCATACGGACACGCTTGGGTATGTTTACCATACAAGGTTTACTAGGGAAACAGGAAGGGAATTTAGGCAAAGTTTTGTTCCATCACAGTACCTTTCGTTCTCTAAGGTAGCTATTTAACTGTTGCCATGATAAGAAACCTGCTGCCCCGACCGTCGCGGACACCATTCTTGGACAGAAGTCCTAGTACGTAGAGTACTTTCCCTAGGTATGTGCCCGTTCGTGACTATCGTTGCGTGCATACGGACACGCTTGGGTATGTTTACCATACAAGGTTTACTAGGGAAACCTGCTTGCTCGACCATTGCCCTCCCGTCGCGGACACCATTCTTGGACAGAAGTCCTAGTACGTAGAGTACTTTCCCTAGGTATGTGCCCGTTCGTGACTATCGTTGCGTGCATACGGACACGCTTGGGTATGTTACCATACAAGGTTTACTAGGGAAACCAGGAAGGAATTCTAGGCACACGTTTTGTTCCATCCACAGTAAACTTTCGTTCTCTTAAGGTAGCTATTTAACTTGTTTGCCATGATAAGTAACCTGCTTCCCCGACCGTCGCGGACACCATTCTTGGACAGAAGTCCTAGTACGTAGAGTACTTTCCCTAGGTATGTGCCCGTTCGTGACTATCGTTGCGTGCATACGGACACGCTTGGGTATGTTACCATACAAGGTTTACTAGGGAAAACCTGCTTGCTCGACCATTGCCCTCCCGTCGCGGACACCATTCTTGGACAGAAGTCCTAGTACGTAGAGTACTTTCCCTAGGTATGTGCCCGTTCGTGACTATCGTTGCGTGCATACGGACACGCTTGGGTATGTTTACCATACAAGGTTTACTAGGGAAACCTGCTTGCTCGACCATTGCCCTCCCGTCGCGGACACCATTCTTGGACAGAAGTCCTAGTACGTAGAGTACTTCCCTAGGTATGTGCCCGTTCGTGACTATCGTTGCGTGCATACGGACACGCTTGGGTATGTTTACCATACAAGGTTTACTAGGGAAACCTGCTTGCTCGACCATTGCCCTCCGTCGCGGACACCATTCTTGGACAGAAGTCCTAGTACGTAGAGTACTTTCCCTAGGTATGTGCCGTTCGTGACTATCGTTGCGTGCATACGGACACGCTTGGGTATGTTTACCATACAAGGTTTACTAGGGAAACCTGCTTGCTCGACCATTGCCCTCCCGTCGCGGACACCATTCTTGGACAGAAGTCCTAGTACGTAGAGTACTTCCCTAGGTATGTGCCCGTTCGTGACTATCGTTGCGTGCATACGGACACGCTTGGGTATGTTTACCATACAAGGTTTACTAGGGAAACCTGCTTGCTCGACCATTGCCCTCCCGTCGCGGACACCATTCTTGGACAGAAGTCCTAGTACGTAGAGTACTTTCCCTAGGTATGTGCCCGTTCGTGACTATCGTTGCGTGCATACGGACACGCTTGGGTATGTTTACCATACAAGGTTTACTAGGGAAACCTGCTTGCTCGCCATTGCCCTCCCGTCGCGGACACCATTCTTGGACAGAAGTCTAGTACGTAGAGTACTTCCCTAGGTATGTGCCCGTTCGTGACTATCGTTGCGTGCATACGGACACGCTTGGGTATGTTTACCATACAAGGTTTACTAGGGAAACCTGCTGCTCGACCATTGCCCTCCCGTCGCGGACACCATCTTGGACAGAAGTCCTAGTACGTAGAGTACTTTCCCTAGGTATGTGCCCGTTCGTGACTATCGTTGCGTCATACGGACACGCTTGGGTATGTTTACCATACAAGGTTTACTAGGGAAACCTGCTTGCTCGACCATTGCCCTCCCGTCGCGGACACCATTCTTGGACAGAAGTCCTAGTACGTAGAGTACTTTCCCTAGGTATGTGCCCGTTCGTGACTATCGTTGCGTGCATACGGACACGCTTGGGTATGTTTACCATACAAGGTTTACTAGGGAAACCAGGAAGGAATCTAGGCACACGTTTTGTTCATCCACAGTAACTTTCGTTTCTTAAGGTAGCTATTTAACTTGTTGCCATGATAGAAACCTGCTCCCGACCGTCGCGGACACCATTCTTGGACAGAAGTCCTAGTACGTAGAGTACTTTCCCTAGGTATGTGCCCGTTCGTGACTATCGTTGCGTGCATACGGACACGCTGGGTATGTTTACCATACAAGGTTTACTAGGGAAACCTGCTTGCTCGACCATTGCCTCCCGTCGCGGACACCATTCTTGGACAGAAGTCCTAGTACGTAGAGTACTTTCCTAGGTATGTGCCCGTTCGTGACTATCGTTGCGTGCATACGGACACGCTTGGGTATGTTTACCATACAAGGTTTACTAGGGAAACAGGAAGGAATTCTAGGCACACTTTTGTTCATCCACAGTAACTTTCGTTCTCTAAGGTAGTATTTAACTTGTTGCCATGATAAGCAACCTGCTTCCCCGACCGTCGCGGACACCATTCTTGGACAGAAGTCCTAGTACGTAGAGTACTTTCCCTAGGTATGTGCCCGTTCGTGACTATCGTTGCGTGCATACGGACACGCTTGGGTATGTTTACATACAAGGTTTACTAGGGAAACTGCTTGCTCGACCATTGCCCTCCCGTCGCGGACACCATTCTTGGACAGAAGTCCTAGTACGTAGAGTACTTTCCCTAGGTATGTGCCCGTTCGTGACTATCGTTGCGTGCATACGGACACGCTTGGGTATGTTAATACAAGGTTTACTAGGGAAACCTGCTTGCTCGACCATGCCTCCCGTCGCGGACACATTCTGGACAGAAGTCCTAGTACGTAGAGTACTTTCCTAGGTATGTGCCCGTTCGTGACTATCGTTGCGTGCATACGGACACGCTTGGGTATGTTTACCATACAAGGTTTACTAGGGAAACCTGCTTGCTCGACCATTGCCCTCCCGTCGCGGACACCATTCTTGGACAGAAGTCCTAGTACGTAGAGTACTTTCCCTAGGTATGTGCCCGTTCGTGACTATCGTTGCGTGCATACGGACACGCTTGGTATGTTTACCATACAAGGTTTAATAGGGAAACCAGGAAGGAATTCTAGGCACACGTTTTGTTCCATCCACAGTAAACTTTCGTTCTCTTAAGGTAGCTATTTAACTTGTTTGCCATGATAAGTAACCTGCTTCCCCGACCGTCGCGGACACCATTCTTGGACAGAAGTCCTAGTACGTAGAGTACTTTCCCTAGGTATGTGCCCGTTCGTGACTATCGTTGCGTGCATACGGACACGCTTGGGTATGTTTACCATACAAGGTTTACTAGGGAAAACCTGCTTGCTCGACCATTGCCTCCCGTCGCGGACACCATTCTTGGACAGAAGTCCTAGTAAGTAGAGTACTTTCCCTAGGTATGTGCCCGTTCGTGACTATCGTTGCGTGCATACGGACACGCTTGGGTATGTTTACCATACAAGGTTTACTAGGGAAACTGCTTGCTCGACCATTGCCCTCCCGTCGCGGACACCATTCTTGGACAGAAGTCCTAGTACGTAGAGTACTTTCCTAGGTATGTGCCCGTTCGTGACTATCGTTGCGTGCATACGGACACGCTGGGTATGTTACCATACAAGGTACTAGGGAAACCTGCTTGCTCGACCATTGCCCTCCCGTCGCGGACACCATCTTGGACAGAAGTCCTAGTACGTAGAGTACTTTCCTAGGTATGTGCCCGTTCGTGACTATCGTTGCGTGCATACGGACACGCTGGGTATGTTTACCATACAAGGTTACTAGGGAAACCTGCTTGCTCGACCATTGCCCTCCCGTCGCGGACACCATTCTTGGACAGAAGTCCTAGTACGTAGAGTACTTCCCTAGGTATGTGCCCGTTCGTGACTATCGTTGCGTGCATACGGACACGCTTGGGTATGTTTACCATACAAGGTTTACTAGGGAAACCTGCTTGCTCGACCATTGCCCTCCCGTCGCGGACACCATCTTGGACAGAAGTCCTAGTACGTAGAGTACTTTCCTAGGTATGTGCCCGTTCGTGACTATCGTTGCGTGCATACGGACACGCTTGGGTATGTTTACCATACAAGGTTTACTAGGGAAACCAGGAAGGAATTCTAGGCACACGTTTTGTTCCATCCACAGTAACCTTTCGTTCTCTTAAGGTAGCTATTTAACCTGCCATGATAAGCGACCCTGCGCCCCGACCGTCGCGGACACCATTCTTGGACAGAAGTCCTAGTACGTAGAGTACTTTCCCTAGGTATGTGCCCGTTCGTGACTATCGTTGCGTGCATACGGACACGCTTGGGTATGTTACCATACAAGGTTTACTAGGGAAAACCTGCTTGATCGACCATTGCCCTCCCGTCGCGGACACCATTCTTGGACAGAAGTCCTAGTACGTAGAGTACTTTCCCTAGGTATGTGCCCGTTCGTGACTATCGTTGCGTGCATACGGACACGCTTGGGTATGTTACCATACAAGGTTTACTAGGGAAACCTGCTTGCTCGACCATTGCCCTCCCGTCGCGGACACCATTCTTGGACAGAAGTCCTAGTACGTAGAGTACTTTCCCTAGGTATGTGCCCGTTCGTGACTATCGTTGCGTGCATACGGACACGCTTGGGTATGTTTACCATACAAGGTTTACTAGGGAAACCTGCTTGCTCGACCATTGCCCTCCCGTCGCGGACACCATTCTTGGACAGAAGTCCTAGTACGTAGAGTATTTCCCTAGGTATGTGCCCGTTCGTGACTATCGTTGCGTGCATACGGACACGCTTGGGTATGTTTACCATACAAGGGTTACTAGGGAAACCTGCTTGCTCGACCATGCCCTCCCGTCGCGGACACCATTCTTGGACAGAAGTCCTAGTACGTAGAGTACTTTCCTAGGTATGTGCCCGTTCGTGACTATCGTTGCGTGCATACGGACACGCTTGGGTATGTTACCATACAAGGGTTACTAGGGAAACCTGCTTGCTCGACCAGCCCTCCCGTCGCGGACACCATTCTTGGACAGAAGTCCCTAGTACGTAGAGTACTTTCCCTAGGTATGTGCCCGTTCGTGACTATCGTTGCGTGCATACGGACACGCTTGGTATGTTTACCCATACAAGGTTTACTAGGGAAACCAGGGGAATTCATAGCCACACGTTTTGTTCCATCCACAGTAACTTTCGTTCTCTTAAGGTAGCTATTTAACGTGTTGACATGATAAGCAACCGCTTCCCCGACCGTCGCGGACACCATTCTTGGACAGAAGTCCTAGTACGTAGAGTACTTTCCCTAGGTATGTGCCCGTTCGTGACTATCGTTGCGTGCATACGGACACGCTTGGGTATGTTTACCATACAAGGTTTACTAGGGAAACCTGCTTGCTCGACCATTGCCCTCCCGTCGCGGACACCATTCTTGGACAGAAGTCCTAGTACGTAGAGTACTTTCCCTAGGTATGTGCCCGTTCGTGACTATCGTTGCGTGCATACGGACACGCTGGGGTGTTTACCATACAAGGTTTACTAGGGAAACCTGCTTGCTCGACCATTGCCCTCCCGTCGCGGACACCATTCTTGGACAGAAGTCCTAGTACGTAGAGTACTTTCCCTAGGTATGTGCCCGTTCGTGACTATCGTTGCGTGCATACGGACACGCTTGGGTATGTTTACCATACAAGGTTTACTAGGGAAACCTGCTTGCTCGACCATTGCCCTCCGTCGCGGACACCATTCTTGGACAGAAGTCCTAGTACGTAGAGTACTTTCCCTAGGTATGTGCCCGTTCGTGACTATCGTTGCGTGCATACGGACACGCTTGGGTATGTTACCATACAAGGTTTACTAGGGAAACCTGCTTGCTCGACCATTGCCCTCCCGTCGCGGACACCATTCTTGGACAGAAGTCCTAGTACGTAGAGTACTTTCCCTAGGTATGTGCCCGTTCGTGACTATCGTTGCGTGCATACGGACACGCTTGGGTATGTTTACCATACAAGGTTTACTAGGGAAACCTGCTTGCTCGACCATTGCCCTCCCGTCGCGGGACACCATTCTTGGACAGAAGTCCTAGTACGTAGAGTACTTTCCCTAGGTATGTGCCCGTTCGTGACTATCGTTGCGTGCATACGGACACGCTTGGGTATGTTTACCATACAAGGTTTACTAGGGAAACCTGCTTGCTCGACCATTGCCCTCCGTCGCGGACACCATTCTTGGACAGAAGTCCTAGTACGTAGAGTACTTCCCTAGGTATGTGCCCGTTCGTGACTATCGTTGCGTGCATACGGACACGCTTGGGTATGTTTACCATACAAGGTTTACTAGGGAAACCTGCTTGCTCGACCATTGCCCTCCCGTCGCGGACACCATTCTTGGACAGAAGTCCTAGTACGTAGAGTACTTTCCCTAGGTATGTGCCCGTTCGTGACTATCGTTGCGTGCATACGGACACGCTTGGGTATGTTACCATACAAGGTTTACTAGGGAAACCGCTTGCTCGACCATTGCCCTCCCGTCGCGGACACCATTCTTGGACAGAAGTCCTAGTACGTAGAGTACTTTCCCTAGGTATGTGCCCGTTCGTGACTATCGTTGCGTGCATACGGACACGCTTGGGTATGTTTACCATACAAGGTTTACTAGGGAAAACCTGCTTGCTCGACCATTGCCCTCCCGTCGCGGACACCATTCTTGGACAGAAGTCCTAGTACGTAGAGTACTTCCCTAGGTATGTGCCCGTTCGTGACTATCGTTGCGTGCATACGGACACGCTTGGGTATGTTTACCATACAAGGTTTACTAGGGAAACCTGCTTGCTCGACCATTGCCCTCCCGTCGCGGACACCATTCTTGGACAGAAGTCCTAGTACGTAGAGTACTTTCCCTAGGTATGTGCCCGTTCGTGACTATCGTTGCGTGCATACGGACACGCTTGGGTATGTTTACCATACAAGGTTTACTAGGGAAACCAGAAGGAATTCTAGGCCACACGTTTTGTTCCATCCACAGTAACTTTCGTTCTCTTAAGGTAGCTATTTAACTTGTTGCCATGATAGTAACCTGCTTCGACCGTCGCGGACACCATTCTTGGACAGAAGTCCTAGTACGTAGAGTACTTCCCTAGGTATGTGCCCGTTCGTGACTATCGTTGCGTGCATACGGACACGCTTGGGTATGTTTACCATACAAGGTTTACTAGGGAAACCTGCTTGCTCGACCATTGCCCTCCCGTCGCGGACACCATTCTTGGACAGAAGTCCTAGTACGTAGAGTACTTTCCCTAGGTATGTGCCCGTTCGTGACTATCGTTGCGTGCATACGGACACGCTTGGGTATGTTACCATACAAGGTTTACTAGGGAAACCTGCTTGCTCGACCATTGCCCTCCCGTCGCGGACACCATTCTTGGACAGAAGTCCTAGTACGTAGAGTACTTTCCCTAGGTATGTGCCCGTTCGTGACTATCGTTGCGTGCATACGGACACGCTTGGGTATGTTTACCATACAAGGTTTACTAGGGAAACCGGAAGACATTCTAGGCACACATTTTGTTCCATCACATAACTTTCTCTCTAAGGTAGATGTTTGCCATGTAAGTAACCTGCTTCCCGACGTCGCGGACACCATTCTTGGACAGAAGTCCTAGTACGTAGAGTACTTTCCCTAGGTATGTGCCCGTTCGTGACTATCGTTGCGTGCATACGGACACGCTTGGGTATGTTTACCATACAAGGTTTACTAGGGAAACCTGCTTGCTCGACCATTGCCCTCCCGTCGCGGACACCATTCTTGGACAGAAGTCCTAGTACGTAGAGTACTTTCCCTAGGTATGTGCCCGTTCGTGACTATCGTTGCGTGCATACGGACACGCTTGGGTATGTTTACCATACAAGGTTTACTAGGGAAACCAGGAAGGAATTCTAGGCACACGTTTTGTTCCATCCACAGTAACTTTCGTTCGCTTAAGGTAGCTATTTAACTTGTTTGCCATGATAAGGACCTGCTTCCCCGACCGTCGCGGACACCATTCTTGGACAGAAGTCCTAGTACGTAGAGTACTTTCCCTAGGTATGTGCCCGTTCGTGACTATCGTTGCGTGCATACGGACACGCTTGGGTATGTTTACCATACAAGGTTTACTAGGGAAACCTGCTTGCTCGACCATTGCCCTCCCGTCGCGGACACCATTCTTGGACAGAAGTCCTAGTACGTAGAGTACTTCCCTAGGTATGTGCCCGTTCGTGACTATCGTTGCGTGCATACGGACACGCTTGGGTATGTTTACCATACAAGGTTTACTAGGGAAACCTGCTTGCTCGACCATTGCCCTCCCGTCGCGGACACCATTCTTGGACAGAAGTCCTAGTACGTAGAGTACTTTCCCTAGGTATGTGCCCGTTCGTGACTATCGTTGCGTGCATACGGACACGCTTGGGTATGTTTACCATACAAGGTTTACTAGGGAAACCTGCTTGCTCGACCATTGCCCTCCCGTCGCGGACACCATTCTTGGACAGAAGTCCTAGTACGTAGAGTACTTTCCCTAGGTATGTGCCCGTTCGTGACTATCGTTGCGTGCATACGGACACGCTTGGGTATGTTTACCATACAAGGTTTACTAGGGAAACCTGCTTGCTCGACCATTGCCCTCCCGTCGCGGACACCATTCTTGGACAGAAGTCCTAGTACGTAGAGTACTTTCCCTAGGTATGTGCCCGTTCGTGACTATCGTTGCGTGCATACGGACACGCTTGGGTATGTTTACCATACAAGGTTTACTAGGGAAACCTGCTTGCTCGACCATTGCCCTCCCGTCGCGGACACCATTCTTGGACAGAAGTCCTAGTACGTAGAGTACTTTCCCTAGGTATGTGCCCGTTCGTGACTATCGTTGCGTGCATACGGACACGCTTGGGTATGTTTACCATACAAGGTTTACTAGGGAAACCAGGAAGGAATTCTAGGCACACGTTGTGTTCCATCCACAGTAACTTTCGTTCTCTTAAGGTAGCTATTTAACTTGTTTGCCATGATAAGTAACCTGCTTCCCCGACCGTCGCGGACACCATTCTTGGACAGAAGTCCTAGTACGTAGAGTACTTTCCCTAGGTATGTGCCCGTTCGTGACTATCGTTGCGTGCATACGGACACGCTTGGGTATGTTTACCATACAAGGTTTACTAGGGAAACCTGCTTGCTCGACCATTGCCCTCCCGTCGCGGACACCATTCTTGGACAGAAGTCCTAGTACGTAGAGTACTTTCCCTAGGTATGTGCCCGTTCGTGACTATCGTTGCGTGCATACGGACACGCTTGGGTATGTTTACCATACAAGGTTTACTAGGGAAACCAGGAAGGAATTCTAGGCACACGTTTTGTTCCATCCACAGTAACTTTCGTTCTCTTAAGGTAGCTATTTAACTTGTTTGCCATGATAAGTAACCTGCTTCCCCGACCGTCGCGGACACCATTCTTGGACAGAAGTCCTAGTACGTAGAGTACTTTCCCTAGGTATGTGCCCGTTCGTGACTATCGTTGCGTGCATACGGACACGCTTGGGTATGTTTACCATACAAGGTTTACTAGGGAAACCAGGAAGGAATTCTAGGCACACGTTTGTTCCATCCACAGTAACTTTCGTTCTCTTAAGGTAGCTATTTAACTTGTTTGCCATGATAAGTAACCTGCTTCCCCGACCGTCGCGGACACCATTCTTGGACAGAAGTCCTAGTACGTAGAGTACTTTCCCTAGGTATGTGCCCGTTCGTGACTATCGTTGCGTGCATACGGACACGCTTGGGTATGTTTACCATACAAGGTTTACTAGGGAAACCTGCTTGCTCGACCATTGCCCTCCCGTCGCGGACACCATTCTTGGACAGAAGTCCTAGTACGTAGAGTACTTTCCCTAGGTATGTGCCCGTTCGTGACTATCGTTGCGTGCATACGGACACGCTTGGGTATGTTTACCATACAAGGTTTACTAGGGAAACCTGCTTGCTCGACCATTGCCCTCCCGTCGCGGACACCATTCTTGGACAGAAGTCCTAGTACGTAGAGTACTTTCCCTAGGTATGTGCCCGTTCGTGACTATCGTTGCGTGCATACGGACACGCTTGGGTATGTTTACCATACAAGGTTTACTAGGGAAACCTGCTTGCTCGACCATTGCCCTCCCGTCGCGGACACCATTCTTGGACAGAAGTCCTAGTACGTAGAGTACTTTCCCTAGGTATGTGCCCGTTCGTGACTATCGTTGCGTGCATACGGACACGCTTGGGTATGTTTACCATACAAGGTTTACTAGGGAAACCTGCTTGCTCGACCATTGCCCTCCCGTCGCGGACACCATTCTTGGACAGAAGTCCTAGTACGTAGAGTACTTTCCCTAGGTATGTGCCCGTTCGTGACTATCGTTGCGTGCATACGGACACGCTTGGGTATGTTTACCATACAAGGTTTACTAGGGAAACCTGCTTGCTCGACCATTGCCCTCCCGTCGCGGACACCATTCTTGGACAGAAGTCCTAGTACGTAGAGTACTTTCCCTAGGTATGTGCCCGTTCGTGACTATCGTTGCGTGCATACGGACACGCTTGGGTATGTTTACCATACAAGGTTTACTAGGGAAACCTGCTTGCTCGACCATTGCCCTCCCGTCGCGGACACCATTCTTGGACAGAAGTCCTAGTACGTAGAGTACTTTCCCTAGGTATGTGCCCGTTCGTGACTATCGTTGCGTGCATACGGACACGCTTGGGTATGTTTACCATACAAGGTTTACTAGGGAAACCTGCTTGCTCGACCATTGCCCTCCCGTCGCGGACACCATTCTTGGACAGAAGTCCTAGTACGTAGAGTACTTTCCCTAGGTATGTGCCCGTTCGTGACTATCGTTGCGTGCATACGGACACGCTTGGGTATGTTTACCATACAAGGTTTACTAGGGAAACCTGCTTGCTCGACCATTGCCCTCCCGTCGCGGACACCATTCTTGGACAGAAGTCCTAGTACGTAGAGTACTTTCCCTAGGTATGTGCCCGTTCGTGACTATCGTTGCGTGCATACGGACACGCTTGGGTATGTTTACCATACAAGGTTTACTAGGGAAACCTGCTTGCTCGACCATTGCCCTCCCGTCGCGGACACCATTCTTGGACAGAAGTCCTAGTACGTAGAGTACTTTCCCTAGGTATGTGCCCGTTCGTGACTATCGTTGCGTGCATACGGACACGCTTGGGTATGTTTACCATACAAGGTTTACTAGGGAAACCTGCTTGCTCGACCATTGCCCTCCCGTCGCGGACACCATTCTTGGACAGAAGTCCTAGTACGTAGAGTACTTTCCCTAGGTATGTGCCCGTTCGTGACTATCGTTGCGTGCATACGGACACGCTTGGGTATGTTTACCATACAAGGTTTACTAGGGAAACCTGCTTGCTCGACCATTGCCCTCCCGTCGCGGACACCATTCTTGGACAGAAGTCCTAGTACGTAGAGTACTTTCCCTAGGTATGTGCCCGTTCGTGACTATCGTTGCGTGCATACGGACACGCTTGGGTATGTTTACCATACAAGGTTTACTAGGGAAACCTGCTTGCTCGACCATTGCCCTCCCGTCGCGGACACCATTCTTGGACAGAAGTCCTAGTACGTAGCGTTCTTTATTGTACTTGATCAGTTTGTATTGCCTTCGCTTTGTTCCATCGACACTTGCTACTGCTCACTAAGGGTTTTTGTTTGTGATGTGTACGATAAGCCACCGTCTATCCTATCCGGCACTTTATCAACACTTTTCACCCAAGTCATAGGAACGTAGTGTACTTTCCCTGATCGGTACACAATTTTGGTGCACGGCTATCCTGACCGGCAACTTGTACCAACATGGACATCCATGAACGCGTACGCTCGGGCTGCGCCCTCCGTGTTGTACTTTCCCTGATCGGTACACAATTTTGGTGCACGGCTATCCTGACCGGCAACTTGTACCAACATGGACATCCATGAACGCGTACGCTCGGGCTGCGCCCTCCGTGTTGTACTTTCCCTGATCGGTACACAATTTTGGTGCACGGCTATCCTGACCGGCAACTTGTACCAACATGGACATCCATGAACGCGTACGCTCGGGCTGCGCCCTCCGTGTTGTACTTTCCCTGATCGGTACACAATTTTGGTGCACGGCTATCCTGACCGGCAACTTGTACCAACATGGACATCCATGAACGCGTACGCTCGGGCTGCGCCCTCCGTGTTGTACTTTCCCTGATCGGTACACAATTTTGGTGCACGGCTATCCTGACCGGCACTAAATCGTCACTTTTCGTTCATAACCTAGGAACGTCGTGTAGGTTTCATCATCATTTTATGTTTGATTCGGTTTAATATGATTGAAAAATACGCTAAGTCCTAAATCTGAACTCGAATACTTCCTCCATGTTGCGCTAAAGCTACTGACCAACGCCTAGCTTGAGACCTTTATAGTTAATTTCCATTAATAGTTTGAAAAATACGCTAAGTCCCAGAAATCTGAACTCGAATACTTCCTCCATGTGGCGCCAAAAGCTACTGAGCAACGCCTAGCTGTGACCCCATTATAGTTTAATTTAATTAATAGTTTTGAAAAATACGCTAAGTCCCAGAAATCTGAACTCGAATACTTCCTCCATGTTGCGCCAAAAGCTACTGACCAACGCCTAGCTTGAGACCCATTTATAGTTTAATTTCCATTAATAGTTTTGAAAAATACGCTAAGTCCCAGAAATCTGAACTCGAATACTTCCTCCATGTTGCGCCAAAAGCTACTGACCAACGCCTAGCTTGAGACCCATTTATAGTTTAATTTCCATTAATAGTTTTGAAAAATACGCTAAGTCCCAGAAATCTGAACTCGAATACTTCCTCCATGTGGCGCCAAAAGCTACTGACCAACGCCTAGCTTGAGACCCATTTATAGTTTAATTTCCATTAATAGTTTTGAAAAATACGCTAAGTCCCAGAAATCTGAACTCGAATACTTTCTCCATGTGGCGCCAAAAGCTACTGACCAACGCCTAGGTACATGGTTGGTACATGGATTGTATGCATGCAGGCGTACTGCCGTGCTGGACCGGAAAATCGCACTAGCTACTAGAACGTAGAGTAATTCCCCTAGATAGGTGCTTTTGCATGCCTCTGATCGACGACCATGCAACTTGCAACGTGCGACACGCGTAGGTAGGCTTCCCCATACAAGTTCCCTAGGGTAGCACCAAATTGCATACTTTCAGGCGTAATTTTCGGAACCGTGTACCGTGCATGGTACAAGTATCAGTAGCTCGTGCAATTTGTTTTGCATCGTGTTGCGGTTGCAGGTGCGTCAAGATAGGAGTGTTTCGAGACTTTTGCCAAGCTTGAGTGCCATTTGCAGGATAATTGATGTTCTAGCCACGTTAAACATGCCACTTAATGCCGAAAAGGAAAAAGCCGTTTTCTAGGGACGTCCTGTCAAAAAGGTTGCCATCAGCGCTTTCCTCTCGAGTTCAGGATTCTTGGACTTAGCGTTTTTTCACGATCCAATCAAAAGACCAGATCGTGAAATAAACAATTAATACAAGTATGTACTAGTACATCCCTTCAACCGAAGGAAGTACACCATACATGACCCGTACGCCAATCATCCAAGCACATGACACGTCGACTAAGTCAACACATCATACAACTTGGACAACCGACGGGCAAGTAGGTCATCTCGTACACGACACATCGACCGACGAGGTCAACACGCCATGCACAAGACATCCTACTACCAAGACCGACCACCTCGACACACGACACGTTAACCAAACATGGTCAACATCATCATGCGCAAGGCAACCGGCCCAAACGGGTCAACATATACAACTTGTAACGAGAGCATGTAAGCTTACTGGTGTGGTCTGCACGTTCCTCGCATCAAGACAATCAAGTCAAGAAGGAGGAACGCCGACAAGCTCATTAGTGTTACGCGTCCATCTCCAACCTATGTCAAGTCACTCGTCTGACAAGGAAGAAGCACGACACATGTCCACTAATGTAAAGGAACAGTCTCCAGACCAAGTCAAGTCGCTCGTCTGACAAGGAAGGAGCCTGCACCAAGCTTCACCAGTATCCATCAAGTCCATTGTCCGTGAAGGCGGTCGAGCACAACACAGACCAGACAAGGTGAACAAAAGCTTACTACGAGTGTACTTATATGACTCACTGGTGTGGTCCGCACGGTCCTCACATCGAGACAATCAAGTCAAGAAGGAGGCACGCCGACAAGCTCATCAGTGTTAAGCAACCTTCTCCACAGCATGTCAAGTCACTCGTCTGACAAGCTAGGAGCACGATGCATGTCCACCAATGTAAAGCCTTAGTCTCCAGACCAAGTCAAGTCACTCGTCTGACAAGGAAGGAGCCTAAGTCAAGCTTCACCAGTACCCATTACCTAGTCCATGGCTGCATTAAGCACTTCATGAACAGGACAAGGTAGAGCCATAATGAGTGTACAGTATACGTACTGGTGTGGGTCGCACGGTCCTCACATCAAGACAATCAAGTCAAGAAGGAGGCACGCCGACAAGCTCACTAGTGTTACGTGTCCCGCTCCATACCATGGTCAAGTCACTCGTCTGACACGGAAGGAGCCAACTCTTGTCCACTAGTGTAAAGGAACGGTCTCCAGACCAAGTCAAGTCACTCGTCTGACAAGGAAGGAGCACGCACCAAGCTTCACCAGTGACCAACCCACTCCCTTGACGATGAAGGTAGCCAAGCTTCAACGCTAGGGTATGGGTAGTCCGTATGACTGTACTGGTGTGGGTCGCACGGTCCTCACATCAAGACAATCAAGTCGAGAAGGAGGCACGCTGACAAGCTCACCAGTGTTACGTGTCCCGCTCCATACCATGTCAAGTCACTCGTCTGACACGGAGAAGGAGCCAACTCTTGTCCACTAGTGTAAAGGAACGGTCTCCAGACCAAGTCAAGTCACTCGTCTGACAAGGAAGGAGCACGCACCAAGCTTCACCAGAGCACGGTACCACGGTCCCCAGACCAAGATGGTTAAATACGCCATCGAGGAAGGGGCACGCAATCCCTTGCTACACTCAACCAAGTACACTCTTGCTCTCACAAAAGTATCCCCTGTGTCGACGTGGTCCCCAGACCAAGACGCGCTTGCGCACATCGAGGAAGGGGCACACGGACAAACCACCAAGCATGGGTCGCCTGAGAGGATCGATGCGAACGCATCTCTACAACTCGCAGCTCCCAGCCTGAAGTCCCGTCGTTTGCGGGCGGTTGATAGGTGTCGAAACTAGGTATATCCACGTTGGGCAGAGCTCAAGCCAACGGCGTTCCCAGTTACGGTACTAACACGTGCAGCGAACTCCACTCATTGCGGCCTAGGTATAGCGGGATGAGACGCCGGGCTGCGAAGGCAGACTCCAACGGATCTCAGAGGGTTGTTAGGCCCGCTAGCTTCCGAACACCTAATGGGTTTGAGAAGCGCTATCAGCTCGGATTGGCTACGACCTTAGAGGCGTTCAGGCATAATCCAGCGGACGTAGCGTCATACCAAAGTCCGGTCGGACTAGTATTGAGCCAGTGGTCCGTACCTGTGGTTCCTCTCGTACTGCACAGGAATTCCGTTAAGATAGCGACTATAAGCACACACCAGTAGGGTAAAACTAACCTGTCTCACGACGGTCTAAACCCAGCTCACGTTCCCTTGAAAGGGTGAACAATCCTACGCTTGGTGAATTTTGCTTCACAATGATAGGAAGAGCCGACATCGAAGGATCAAAAAGCCACGTCGCTATGAACGCTTGGCGGCCACAAGCCAGTTATCCCTGTAGTAACGCTCGAGCCGTCGTCGTGAGCAGACGTGTTTCTGTCGAGCTCCGTGTCTGAGTTTACTCAATATATATGCAGTGTGCATAATCGGCCGTATATGTGAAATTTCAAATTGGTGCAAAAAGGAAAAGTTGAATATTTCAAAAAGTTATCGAACTTTTCACAAAATTTTTGTTGATAAGTCGCGGAGCCGCCGTCCTCCGGCCATATGCAAAAAATTTTTGGAAAAAGTTCATAAACAAAAAAGTGACTGTGCACGCGGTTTTTCTAAAATAACTTGGCGAAAAATGCTCGGATTCGCCCAACCAAAGTGTTAAATGGTGCGGGACGTTATTACCTATCGTTTGATACCCATATCGGGTGGTTTAGTGAAAAATTGAATTTTATATTCAGAGTTAAACAACTTTTTTAAGTGTTTTTTCAAAATATATTGAAAAGTGTGAGGCCAATCGAAACAGAAAAAACACCAACGTGTGCGTCGTAAAAATACCTTTCTGGCGAGTGGTCGAACGCCCAGATCGGTCCATAAACAAAAAAGTTATGGAAGTGTAAAGAATTTGGCGAATTGTTCAAAAAGTGTATAAGTTTTGGTGGAAACTTTGAAGTTGCACCGCGCAAAAACTACTGGGCCGATTTTGATGAAAATCGAAATCTGAGTCGGGGCCAAGTAGTTTAACAAAGTGGCATACTCAGTTTGTTGAAAAAGTGTGTTAAAAAGTTAGTGAACTTTTTGAGTGGCGATTTTACTAACTTTGTGAAAAGTGGTCCGATTTTCGAAAACGACATTTCGTTCGAAGCGTCTTGGCAAGACAAACTCAACGACGTATCGAGTGTCCGCGCGAAATGAAGTTTGACAAAGTTATTAAGAGTGCAAAAAGTGTATAAATTAAATACTTAAGTATTTAAAAAAGTGCCTAAAAGTGAACGGATTTTTACAAAAAATACGTCAAAAGACGCGGGCTGACGAGCCCCGTTGACGAGTGTTAGTGTGGTGAAAATCCGTGGAAAAATACGACCAGGATCGCGGGTGGTAGTTTTTCCTATAGTAAAGTGTACACAATATACGGTTCGTCCAGACGTGTTTGCGCAAAGTTTTGCCCTTGGTTGACCTTGGCACGTGCCGGCCGGGCTTGGACGAAAATCTTGCCCCCCCTGGACCAACGGTCAACGGCTGTGACGTCAGCGGCTGCCCCCCCTTGACCAACGGTCATTTGCTGTGACGTCAGCAACGGCCGTATGGGGCGTGACGTCACAGGCATATAGTGAAAAGTGAAAAAAGTGCCATAAGTGGAAAAGTTTTGGACCGATTTGGAAAATTTTTGTTGATAAGTCGCGGAGCCGCCGTCCTCCGGCCATATGCAAAATTTTTTTGAAAAAAGTTCATAAACAAAAAAGTGAGTGTGCACGCGGTTTTTCTAAAATAACTCGGCAAAAGCTGGTTAGATTCGCCCAACCAAAGTGTTAAATGGTGCGGGACGATAATACCTATCGTTTGATACCCATATCGGGTAGCTTGGTGAAAAACCGAATTTTATATTAAGAGTTATACAACTTTTTTAAGTGTTTTTTCGAAATATAATGAAAAGTATGTGGCCAACCGAATCGGAAAAAACACCAACGTGTGCGTCGCCTAAATACCTTTCTGGCGAGTGGTCGAACGCCCAGATCGGTCCATAAACAAAAAAGTTATGGAAGTGTAAAGAATTTGGCGAATTGTTCAAAAAGTGTATAAGTTTTGGTGGAAACTTTGAAGTTGCACCGCGCGAAAACTACTGGGCCGATTTTGATGAAAATCGAAATCTGAGTCGGGGCCAAGTAGTTTAACAAAGTGGCATACTCAGTTTGTTGAAAAAGTGTGTTAAAAAGTTAGTGAACTTTTTGAGTGGCGATTTTACTAACTTTGTGAAAAGTGGTCCGATTTTCGAAAACGACATTTCGTTCGAAGCGTCTTGGCAAGACAATTTCAACGACGTATCGAGTGTCCGCGCGAAATGAAGTTTGACAAAGTTATTAGGAGTGCAAAAAGTGTATAAATTAAATACTTAAGTATTTAAAAAAGTGCCTAAAAGTGAACGGATTTTTACAAAAAATACGTCAAAAGACGCGGGCTGACGAGCCCCGTTGACGAGTGTTAGTGTGGTGAAAATCCGTGGAAAATTACGACCAGGATCGCGGGTGGTAGTTTTTCCTATAGTAAAGTGTACACAATATACGGTTCGTCCAGACGTGTTTGCGCAAAGTTTTGCCCTTGGTTGACCTTGGCACGTGCCGGCCGGGCTTGGACGAAAATCTTGCCCCCCCTGGACCAACGGTCAACGGCTGTGACGTCAGCGGCTGCCCCCCCTTGACCAACGGTCATTTGCTGTGACGTCAGCAACGGCCGTACGGGGCGTGACGTCACAGGCATACAGTGCAAACCCAAAAAGTGCCGTAAGTTGGAAAATTGTGGGCCGATTTGGAAAATTTTTGTTGGTAACTCGCGGAGCCGCCGTCCTCTGGGCGCATGCCAAAAATTTTCCGGAAAATCGGAAAAACAAAAAAGTGTATGTGCACGCGCTTTTCCGGCCATATCTCGTCGGAAAATTGCCCGATCCGGAAAATTCCAACGCCAAACGGTAGGGCCGTGAAAGACCAACCCGCCGGTGTGTGAAAATCGCGGATCGGAAAAGCCTGTGAAAAGTTACGAGCGATTTTCCACGAAAAATAGTGTTTTTCCGGAATAACTTTTCCGGGAAAATCGGAAAAATTCAGGAGACGTGTGTAACGGGTGCGCGGGGAAATTCGGCTTGTCTGGACTACCCGGACGTCCAAATCGGACGGTAAATAAGCGAACAGTGCAATTTCCAGTTTCGTGACGTCTAACTGCACCACCAAAGTACTAGAGGGCGCCACCTGTCAAAATTAAAATTGGTCTATCTCTGGAACCACTGGTCGGATCCGGACGGGCAAGTGCTCGCTGGAATCAGCATCGCCCCGGCTATCTGCCAGTGCTGCCATCGTGGCCATTTTCGGCCGTTTCAGGGTTGCCAGTTTTTGACAGGTGGCCAAAATTTCAACTGTGCACCACTCCGAAACGGGTAGCCCCAGCTGAACGGGCAAGTGTTTGCTGACATTGGCACTTGCCCGGCTACCCAGCAGTGTGGCCAGCTTGGTCGAAAACGCTTGCGGCAGTGTTGCCAGCCTTGAGTGTAGTGTATCGTTTCGTGTCGCGCGTTCAACGCAGAGTGCGACGGGCTGCGTCCATACCCTCGTATAAAGAGGTGCGCGCACGAACGGGAAAGTGATTCAACAACGCAGGGGATGGGCGACGAGGCCCAACCCCCACAAGTGAGTGGGCCGTACCAGTTGCGGTCAAGAAAAGGGTCGGTGGCTGTGATGCAGCCACAACCCATCGAGCGCCCGGCCACACCGATGATGGATGTGTGCTATTCAAGCGACGACGACGAGCTGAATAGCACCATCATCGCGATGCCGGAACCCGCGTCGGAGTGTGAGGCAGCGGAGGCGGCCATGGACCTGGAGCCACCAGCAGCAGCACAGCCAACACCAACGGCATCCCCTGTCCCGGGCAACGCGGTAGTTGCTGGGCCCATCGACGCGGGAAGTTGTGCCCTGCTGATGGCACAGCTTCAAAGCATCGGCGCCCAGCTAACGACGGCGCTGGAGGAGCTGCGACTTTGCCGCGAGGAAAACGCGGCACTCCGCCGCGAGAACGAGCTGCTGCTCACGGGCACTCGTTCGGTGCTTGAGCTGCAGACTGCAGCGAACGCAACCCTCCAGCAGTCGTCGGGGCAAGGCGGTAACCGGGAAACGGCCCGGAAGCGCCAACAGCGGCTGAGGAAGCGCGAACGAGAACGGCAGCAGCAGCAGCAGCAGCAGCAGCAGCAGCAGCAGCAGCAGCAGCAGCAGCAGCAGCAGCAGCAGCAGCAGCAGCAGCAGCAGCAGCAGCAGCAGCAGCAGCAGCAGCAGCAGCAGCAGCGTCAGCAGCAGCGTCAGCGTCAGCAGCAGCAGCAGCAGCAGCAGCAGCGTCAGCAGCAGCAGCAGCAGCAGCAGCAGCAGCAGCAGCAGCAGCAGCAGCAGCAGCAGCAGCAGCAGCAGCAGCAGCAGCAACAGCAGCAGCAGCAGCAAAGTTTGCCTCGACGCGAACAGAGGCAGCAGCAGCTTCCCCCACGACTGCAGCAGCAACAGCAGCAGCTGCAACAACAACAGCAGCAGCAGCAACCGCAGCAGCAGCTTTGGACAACGGTGGTAAGAGGCCACCCGTCCCAGCGGCAACGCCAACCGCAGCAACAGCAGCAGCAGCAGCAGCAGCAGCAGCAGCAGCAACAGCAGCAGCAGCAAGGTGAGCGCTATGTCCCACCACAGCTCCGGCAGCAGCGACAGCAGCAGCAGCGCTCGCAGCACCAGCAGCAACAGCCGCAGCAGCCGCAGCAGCAGCAACAGCGTCCACAGCAACAGCGTCCACAACAGCAGCGTCAACAGCAGCAGCGACCTCAGCAACAGCGAACACAGCAGCGAAAGCCGGCCAAGCCCGAGCTTATTGAGGTTTCGCCCAACGAAGGTCAGGACTGGGAGAGCCTCCTGCTGCTTGTTCAAACGGCAGTCAGGACTGACGAGCGGTACAAGCCGCTTAAGGACCACGTCGTCCTGGGCCGTCGCACCAGTAAGGCGTTGCTGCGACTCACGCTAAGCCGCAAGGCGAATGCGCAGTATATGCTGCAACAGGTTCGAGCCATCGTGGGCAGTGCTGGAGTGTGCCGGCACGTCACAGAAATGACGACAGTTGTCGTCCATGACGTCGACCCGCTTGCCCGAGAAGACGATTTGACTTCGCTGCTCGACAGCAAGTTCGAGTCGGGAGCGGGAATTGTGTCCACAACGATGACAAAGATGACGGATGGCACCCAACGCGCGCACGTGCGACTGCCCGCGAAGTTTGCGAAGGAACTCGACGGCACTAAGATTAAGCTGGGCTTTTGCGTCAGCAAAATCAGAGCCGCGCCACCGACCCCTCGAGAGCGTGTGCGCTGCTATCGCTGCCTCGAGCTGGGTCACCGGGCCCATGACTGCCGTTCACCCGACGATCGGCAAAACATGTGTATACGCTGCGGCGTCGTTGGGCACATGGCGAAAGTATGCACTTCTCAGCTAAAGTGCCTCAAGTGCGGTGGTCCACACACAATTGGACACCCTGACTGCGCCCGGTCGGCTCCACAATGACCCCACAACTGCGAGTAATGCAGGTCAACTTGGGCAGAGGGGAGAGGGCCCAGGATATTGCCCTCCAAACTGCCCGAGAGAAGAAAGTGGACGTGCTGCTGCTGTCGGAGCTGTATCGGCCGCCTGTTAACAACGGTCGATGGGCCTTTGACTGCTCAAAAAAGGTCGCCATCGTCGCTACTGGGTCGCTTCCCCTACAGAGAATTTGGTGCAGCAACACACCGGGACTCGTCGCTGCCGAGATCGGCGGCACCACATTCCTCAGCTGCTACGCACCACCTCGTCAGCCTACCGACGAGTTCGAGCGCTTCATCGAAGCGGTGCAGCTCGAAGCGCTTACCCATTCACAAGTCGTGATAGCCGGCGACTTCAACGCCTGGCATGTGGAATGGGGAAGCGAGCGCAACAGCGAGAGGGGGGAAGAGCTGTTTAGCGCCATACAGCAGCTAGACCTGGTGGTTTTAAACCAGGGCACGACGAACACCTTTGACGGCAACGGAGCGGCAACAGCAAGCATCGTCGATGTAGCGTTTGCGACACCAACCATCGCGCAGCCGGGAACGTGGAACGTGTGCGGTGAGTATTCGTATTCCGACCACCGGTACATCACGTACACAGTCGGCACCACAGTTCCCGTCGCAAACGAGCCTTCACCACCATCGAGAAGACAGCAGGGACGCATTCGACACGCGGGTCGGCGTTACAAGGCGACGCAGTTCTCGCAGCGAGCCTTCCTGTCGACGCTGCTGGACGAGCGGTTCTCAGAACGGGCGGTGAGTCATGAACGCATGGTCGAGATCATGCTCGCCGCGTGCGACAAAACGATGCAGCGGGTTACAACGTCGCACAGTGACCCCCATCGTGACCTGTTCTGGTGGACGCCGCTGCTCAGGCTGCTGCGAGAGAACTGCGAACGCGCCCGTGATCGAATGCAGCAGACCAGCGACCTGCAAGAGCGGAGCATCGCCGCAGCACAACATCGTACAGCGAGGGCGGAGCTGGGGAAGGCGATTAAGGCCAGCAAGCGGAACTCGTTCCAGGAGCTGATCGACATCGCCGAAGAGAATGTGTTCGGAGCCGGATATCTCGTCGTTCTGTCCCACCTCCGTGGTGGACGGACGCCACCCGAGACGGAGCGGGACAGGCTCGAACACATTGTGTCCGATCTCTTCCCCCAGCACCCGCCCCTCGTCTGGCCAGAAGCGGCAATCATCGAGGGAGAGGAGCGGCCAGGAGCAGTAACAGATGTCTCGGACGATGAATTAAAACTCATCGCACGCCGCATGGCCAACAAAAAGGCCCCGGGACTCGACGGTATCCCGAATGCGGCAGTGAAAGCAGCCATCCTCGAGCACACGGGGGTTTTCACAGCGTTGTACCAGGACTGCCTCGCTAACGGCACGTTTCCTGCAGCGTGGAAGAGGCAGCGCCTTGTACTCATCCCGAAGCCAGGAAAACCCCCAGGATTGAGCAGCTCGTACCGGCCCCTGTGCATGTTGGATGCACTGGGCAAGGTGCTTGAGCGCTTGATCCTCAACAGGCTGCACGAGCATCTGGAGGATCCGGAAGCGACACGACTGTCGGACCGACAGTACGGTTTCCGCAGAGGGCGCTCGACCATCGGTGCCATACAGAGAGTTGTTGAGGCCGGCCAGCGTGCGATGTCGTTCGGTCGCACGAACCGACGCGACAAACGCTTCCTACTAGTTGCGGCGCTAGACGTTAGGAATGCGTTCAATACGGCCAGCTGGCAGGCCATCGCCGCTGCGCTGCAGTCGAAAGGAGTTCCGGCCGGCCTCCAACGCATCATACACAGCTACTTTCAGGGCCGAGAGCTGGTGTATGAAACCTCTGATGGCCCGGTAGTGCGGTCCGTCACGGCAGGGGTTCCACAGGGGTCTATTCTAGGCCCCACTCTGTGGAACACGATGTATGACGGTGTGTTAGACATCGCCCTGCCACCCGATGCGGAGATCCTGGGGTATGCCGACGACCTGGTGCTGCTGGTCCCAGGCACAACCCCAGACAGTGTGAAAGCTGCTGCAGAAGAGGCGATCACCTCAGTGATGGAGTGGATGGCTCAACACCATCTCGAGCTGGCGCCGGCGAAAACGGAGATGGTGGTCATTTCCAGCTCCAAAGCCCCGACGCGGATTACCGTCCGAGTAGGCGACGTGGACGTCACCTCGTCCCGCTCGATCCGCTATCTCGGCGTGACCCTCCAGGACAAGTTGTCGTGGCTGCCGCACGTCAAGGAGGTCACCGAGAGGGCTGGGAAGATCGCCGACGCCACATCCAGATTGCTGCGAAACCATAGCGGACCAAGGGCATCGAAAGCGAAGCTGCTAGCTTCGGTGTCCGAGTCCGTTATGCGGTATGCTGCACCAGTATGGAGCATGGAGCTGCAAAAACGTGAGCCTGGTCGCCTGCTGGAGCGTGTACAGCGGAAGATGGCACTGAGGGTGGCACGAGCATTC
>NW_024427694.1:17500-32500 GCF_017562075.2 Anopheles merus | reverse complement strand
GCTAAAGTTGACCTTCAATCCGAACTGGCACTCTGCGGCGTGGAGGCAGTTGCGCGACCACTCCTATCCCAAACCAACAAAGCAAGGTGTATCCTACGTGCTCGCTACAAGCACACCACGACGGGACACATTGAACGGTTCAGCGATCTCTCTGCACTAGTGGAATGATACCACCGTGATACGGGAGACTTTGCTACAGCGGCTTCTCTGCACTGCTGGGCTACCACCAATGTGACGGGAGACATTGCTAGCGGTCACTCTGCACTAGTGGAAGAACTCCACCGTGATACGGGAGACATTGCTAACGGTCACTCTGCACAGGTGCCAATACCACCTCGTGACGGGAAACATTGCTGAAAGCGGCTTCTCTGCACTGCTGGGCTACCACCAATGTGACGGGAGACATTGCTAGCGGTCACTCTGCACTAGTGGAAGAACTCCACCGTGATACGGGAGACATTGCTAACGGTCACTCTGCACAGGTGCCAATACCACCTCGTGACGGGAAACATTGCTTTAAACCGAACGGCATCTCTGCGCGTGAACTTGCAACTTGCACCCCAACTTGTTACATCTGGTCGAACGGGTGCGCACGACGGGACACATTGCACGGTTCAGCGATCTCTCTGCACTAGGTGAAGAACTCCACCGTGATACGGGAGACTCACTTGCTACAGCGGCTTCTCTGCACTGCTGGGCTACCACCTTGTGACGGGAGACATTGCTAGCGGTCACTCTGCACTAGTGGAAGAACTCCACCGTGATACGGGAGACATTGCTAACGGTCACTCTGCACAGGTGCCAATACCACCTCGTGACGGGAAACATTGCTTTAAACCGAACGGCATCTCTGCGCGCATACACCCCAACAACACTAGACGAACATTGTCTTTGGCTACTCCGATCGGTATACATGATTATGACGGATACATTGAATGGCTATAGTGGGTTGGGTTGAAATTACCGCGGCTGCATTTTTGTTAAAACTGTAAACCGTACGGTGTCCTTCTAACAGGCGGATACCTTTGTACGGCTACAGAGTTGAATTACCCGGCTGCGTTTTGACCACTATAGTCCAATCGGTACTCTGCACTCTCATGTATACTAATGTTTCACTTGGATACACCCCACTGTTTTGTCCTACGGGCGTGTAAGCTCTCCACGACGGGATGCATTGATTGGTTCAGCGATCTTTCTGCACTTCGTGGATCTACTCCTTCGATGTGTCGGGAAACATTGCTAGCGGTCACTCTGCACTAGTGGAAGAACTCCACCGTGATACGGGAGACATTGCTAACGGTTACTCTGCACCTCGTCGAGTTACCACCGTGTGTCGGAAGACTTTGCTCCTGAGTCTCTCTGCACTGCGTAAGCTACCGCCGTGTGTCGGGAAGCATTGCTAGCGGTCACTCTGCACTAGTGGAATGATACCACCGTGATACGGGAGACATTGCTAACGGCTACTCTGCACTTCGCGGACCTGCTTACTCTGTGACGGGAGACTTGCTAGCGGCTTCTCTGCACTACTGGGCTACCACCTTGTGACGGGAGACATTGCTAGCGGTCACTCTGCACTAGTGGTAGAACACCACCGTGATACGGGAGACATTGCTAACGGTCACTCTGCACAGGTGCCAATACCACCTTGTGACGGGAAACATTGCTAGAAACCGATCGGCATCTCTGCGCGATTACTTGAACACACCCCCAACTTAGTCAACTGTTAAACTTTTTCGTAATCACGGCGGGACACATTGCTCGAGCTCTAACGGACCTCTGCACGCATGAAACATGGTGGCGGGAATCATTGCTAGAACCGAACGGCGCCTCTGCGCGATGTACAAGCTCAACAGGAACCTCGTATCGGCTGCCGAGCCGGAGCTCGAACAACTTGGACTATCACCTCTAATTATATCAACTCACACCTCCCCCGAGGGTTCCGCAGAATTGCTTCTGGGTCCCCTTATCGTTAATTGCGATTCGTGTTTGCATTACACTACATTGAGCTATTCCAACTTGTTTATCCGCATGGCGAACATTTGCTGCATAGAACATTTAAGTTCCACTTTGCTCTCCCCTACGTGGGTCTGAGCTTCGCTCTCAGGGAAAGTTATGCCACATTTGGTAAGGGAAACCCGGTTTCATCACGCTATTTTACCTGCACCATGACCCCAGACACATTTGTTCAATGGATTAGATCCAAGGAACGCCGACAAACCATGCACCACTACCCTTAATAGCTCATCGAGCTTAGCGTGAATCCTTCGAGTTTCCCTAAAAAGTTCGATTGGTCTTGCAGTGTTTAAAGACAACGAAGCTTAGTTTCAAGCATGCATTTAATATACGCTTACGAAAACCTCTTAAACTGTTACGACTTTTATGCTTGAAACCATCACGACGAAGTCTTAGGGTCCGTAGACCCGTGATGTACCGCTCCAGGGAGCTTTTTGAAAGGTTGGGTAGGTCCTTTCAGGGTCCGTAGACCCTCTACGCTGCCAGTTCTCAGCGTAAGAGTACAGCAAACTAGCCAGCTACTGTCTCTTCATGGGTCCGAAGACCCAAAAATATATTTGCTACTGACCACCTTAAGCGATGCTGGGGTGTCTGTAATTTTCGAGATTTTGTCCCCGGGACACCTAGTCCGGGGCATAAGCCGTGTACTACAAGGCCTAATTTTACTCTAATATACGCATATCAACTCGAAATCATAGGTTAAGATCATCGGCAGACACCACCAGACACCACTTTTGCTTCATAAGTTCGGACTATGGTCATACGACGAACTAAATCGGGGAGGGGACGTATGACCCAAATGGGGGCCGAAATGACCCACCGACACCTCAAACCATGCTCCTACGACAAAATAGAGGTAAAAACTACGATTTGGTGAAATTTTCATTTTTGACCTCGGAGCAAGGTACCCTCCCTATAGTAGGCAATGAACAAATGATCATGTTCCCAGGAGGGCAAAAGTTGGGAACTCGAGAGGAAAGCGCTAATGGCGCGCCTTACCTAGGGGCCCGTAGAGTAAAAAGGGTACCCCCAAAAAAGTTGTTGTTTGACGTTCTGGTTTCACTTTTCATCATCTAAAATGCGTTTTCTACACGTTTTCAGTGATTTTGGCGAAAAAAAATTTTTTGACTACTCGAGCTCTCCGGCCCGTTCGGTGACCATTTTTTGACAAAAGCTAGGGAGCTGCCCCTAGGTTTGGGGTGTCACAAAATTTTGAAAAGTGGTCAAAAAACCACTATCCAGAATCGGATGTAGAATCATTAGACGAACTTAAAATTGTTCTACGACCCATGTCTGCGACGTTTAGTTTTCGAGTTATGGCCCGCCGTAGGTCTGACGGAGAACTTTTGCTAAGCGCACTTTGATGTTTGTATGAAAAAGTACCCTACCTAGGGACGCGTAGAGCAAATTGGTACCCCCGGGCATGTTGTCGGTTGACTTTCTGGTTGCACTTTTCATCATCTAGGGTGTGTTTCTGACACGTTTTGAGGGTTTTTAGCGAAAAAAATTTTTTTGACTACTCGAGCTCTCCGGCCCGTTCGGTGCACTTTTTTGCAAAAAGCTAGGGAGCTGTCCCTAGGTTCGGGGTGTCACAAAATGATGAAAAGTGGTCAAAAAACCACTATCCAGAATCGGATAGAGAATGATTAGACGAGCTTAAAATTGTTCTACGACCCATGTCTGCGACGTTTAGTATTCGAGTTATGGCCCGCCGTAGGTCTGACCGAGCAATTTTTGTTCCGCGCACTTTGTGCACCGTGCACATTGATGTTTGTATGAAAAAGTACCCTACCTAGGGACGCGTAGAGCAAATTGGTACCCCCGGGCATGTTGTCGGTTGACTTTCTGGTTGCACTTTTCATCATCTAGGGTGTGTTTCTGACACGTTTTGAGGGTTTTTAGCGAAAAAAATTTTTTTGACTACTCGAGCTCTCCGGCCCGTTCGGTGCACTTTTTTGCAAAAAGCTAGGGAGCTGTCCCTAGGTTCGGGGTGTCACAAAATGATGAAAAGTGGTCAAAAAACCACTATCCAGAATCGGATAGAGAATGATTAGACGAGCTTAAAATTGTTCTACGACCCATGTCTGCGACGTTTAGTATTCGAGTTATGGCCCGCCGTAGGTCTGACCGAGCAATTTTTGTTCCGCGCACTTTGTGCACCGTGCACATTGATGTTTGTATGAAAAAGTACCCTACCTAGGGACGCGTAGAGCAAATTGGTACCCCCGGGCATGTTGTCGGTTGACTTTCTGGTTGCACTTTTCATCATCTAGGGTGTGTTTCTGACACGTTTTGAGGGTTTTTAGCGAAAAAAATTTTTTTGACTACTCGAGCTCTCCGGCCCGTTCGGTGCACTTTTTTGCAAAAAGCTAGGGAGCTGTCCCTAGGTTCGGGGTGTCACAAAATGATGAAAAGTGGTCAAAAAACCACTATCCAGAATCGGATAGAGAATGATTAGACGAGCTTAAAATTGTTCTACGACCCATGTCTGCGACGTTTAGTATTCGAGTTATGGCCCGCCGTAGGTCTGACCGAGCAATTTTTGTTCCGCGCACTTTGTGCACCGTGCACATTGATGTTTGTATGAAAAAGTACCCTACCTAGGGACGCGTAGAGCAAATTGGTACCCCCGGGCATGTTGTCGGTTGACTTTCTGGTTGCACTTTTCATCATCTAGGGTGTGTTTCTGACACGTTTTGAGGGTTTTTAGCGAAAAAAATTTTTTTGACTACTCGAGCTCTCCGGCCCGTTCGGTGCACTTTTTTGCAAAAAGCTAGGGAGCTGTCCCTAGGTTCGGGGTGTCACAAAATGATGAAAAGTGGTCAAAAAACCACTATCCAGAATCGGATAGAGAATGATTAGACGAGCTTAAAATTGTTCTACGACCCATGTCTGCGACGTTTAGTATTCGAGTTATGGCCCGCCGTAGGTCTGACCGAGCAATTTTTGTTCCGCGCACTTTGTGCACCGTGCACATTGATGTTTGTATGAAAAAGTACCCTACCTAGGGACGCGTAGAGCAAATTGGTACCCCCGGGCATGTTGTCGGTTGACTTTCTGGTTGCACTTTTCATCATCTAGGGTGTGTTTCTGACACGTTTTGAGGGTTTTTAGCGAAAAAAATTTTTTTGACTACTCGAGCTCTCCGGCCCGTTCGGTGCACTTTTTTGCAAAAAGCTAGGGAGCTGTCCCTAGGTTCGGGGTGTCACAAAATGATGAAAAGTGGTCAAAAAACCACTATCCAGAATCGGATAGAGAATGATTAGACGAGCTTAAAATTGTTCTACGACCCATGTCTGCGACGTTTAGTATTCGAGTTATGGCCCGCCGTAGGTCTGACCGAGCAATTTTTGTTCCGCGCACTTTGTGCACCGTGCACATTGATGTTTGTATGAAAAAGTACCCTACCTAGGGACGCGTAGAGCAAATTGGTACCCCCGGGCATGTTGTCGGTTGACTTTCTGGTTGCACTTTTCATCATCTAGGGTGTGTTTCTGACACGTTTTGAGGGTTTTTAGCGAAAAAAATTTTTTTGACTACTCGAGCTCTCCGGCCCGTTCGGTGCACTTTTTTGCAAAAAGCTAGGGAGCTGTCCCTAGGTTCGGGGTGTCACAAAATGATGAAAAGTGGTCAAAAAACCACTATCCAGAATCGGATAGAGAATGATTAGACGAGCTTAAAATTGTTCTACGACCCATGTCTGCGACGTTTAGTATTCGAGTTATGGCCCGCCGTAGGTCTGACCGAGCAATTTTTGTTCCGCGCACTTTGTGCACCGTGCACATTGATGTTTGTATGAAAAAGTACCCTACCTAGGGACGCGTAGAGCAAATTGGTACCCCCGGGCATGTTGTCGGTTGACTTTCTGGTTGCACTTTTCATCATCTAGGGTGTGTTTCTGACACGTTTTGAGGGTTTTTAGCGAAAAAAATTTTTTTGACTACTCGAGCTCTCCGGCCCGTTCGGTGCACTTTTTTGCAAAAAGCTAGGGAGCTGTCCCTAGGTTCGGGGTGTCACAAAATGATGAAAAGTGGTCAAAAAACCACTATCCAGAATCGGATAGAGAATGATTAGACGAGCTTAAAATTGTTCTACGACCCATGTCTGCGACGTTTAGTATTCGAGTTATGGCCCGCCGTAGGTCTGACCGAGCAATTTTTGTTCCGCGCACTTTGTGCACCGTGCACATTGATGTTTGTATGAAAAAGTACCCTACCTAGGGACGCGTAGAGCAAATTGGTACCCCCGGGCATGTTGTCGGTTGACTTTCTGGTTGCACTTTTCATCATCTAGGGTGTGTTTCTGACACGTTTTGAGGGTTTTTAGCGAAAAAAATTTTTTTGACTACTCGAGCTCTCCGGCCCGTTCGGTGCACTTTTTTGCAAAAAGCTAGGGAGCTGTCCCTAGGTTCGGGGTGTCACAAAATGATGAAAAGTGGTCAAAAAACCACTATCCAGAATCGGATAGAGAATGATTAGACGAGCTTAAAATTGTTCTACGACCCATGTCTGCGACGTTTAGTATTCGAGTTATGGCCCGCCGTAGGTCTGACCGAGCAATTTTTGTTCCGCGCACTTTGTGCACCGTGCACATTGATGTTTGTATGAAAAAGTACCCTACCTAGGGACGCGTAGAGCAAATTGGTACCCCCGGGCATGTTGTCGGTTGACTTTCTGGTTGCACTTTTCATCATCTAGGGTGTGTTTCTGACACGTTTTGAGGGTTTTTAGCGAAAAAAATTTTTTTGACTACTCGAGCTCTCCGGCCCGTTCGGTGCACTTTTTTGCAAAAAGCTAGGGAGCTGTCCCTAGGTTCGGGGTGTCACAAAATGATGAAAAGTGGTCAAAAAACCACTATCCAGAATCGGATAGAGAATGATTAGACGAGCTTAAAATTGTTCTACGACCCATGTCTGCGACGTTTAGTATTCGAGTTATGGCCCGCCGTAGGTCTGACCGAGCAATTTTTGTTCCGCGCACTTTGTGCACCGTGCACATTGATGTTTGTATGAAAAAGTACCCTACCTAGGGACGCGTAGAGCAAATTGGTACCCCCGGGCATGTTGTCGGTTGACTTTCTGGTTGCACTTTTCATCATCTAGGGTGTGTTTCTGACACGTTTTGAGGGTTTTTAGCGAAAAAAATTTTTTTGACTACTCGAGCTCTCCGGCCCGTTCGGTGCACTTTTTTGCAAAAAGCTAGGGAGCTGTCCCTAGGTTCGGGGTGTCACAAAATGATGAAAAGTGGTCAAAAAACCACTATCCAGAATCGGATAGAGAATGATTAGACGAGCTTAAAATTGTTCTACGACCCATGTCTGCGACGTTTAGTATTCGAGTTATGGCCCGCCGTAGGTCTGACCGAGCAATTTTTGTTCCGCGCACTTTGTGCACCGTGCACATTGATGTTTGTATGAAAAAGTACCCTACCTAGGGACGCGTAGAGCAAATTGGTACCCCCGGGCATGTTGTCGGTTGACTTTCTGGTTGCACTTTTCATCATCTAGGGTGTGTTTCTGACACGTTTTGAGGGTTTTTAGCGAAAAAAATTTTTTTGACTACTCGAGCTCTCCGGCCCGTTCGGTGCACTTTTTTGCAAAAAGCTAGGGAGCTGTCCCTAGGTTCGGGGTGTCACAAAATGATGAAAAGTGGTCAAAAAACCACTATCCAGAATCGGATAGAGAATGATTAGACGAGCTTAAAATTGTTCTACGACCCATGTCTGCGACGTTTAGTATTCGAGTTATGGCCCGCCGTAGGTCTGACCGAGCAATTTTTGTTCCGCGCACTTTGTGCACCGTGCACATTGATGTTTGTATGAAAAAGTACCCTACCTAGGGACGCGTAGAGCAAATTGGTACCCCCGGGCATGTTGTCGGTTGACTTTCTGGTTGCACTTTTCATCATCTAGGGTGTGTTTCTGACACGTTTTGAGGGTTTTTAGCGAAAAAAATTTTTTTGACTACTCGAGCTCTCCGGCCCGTTCGGTGCACTTTTTTGCAAAAAGCTAGGGAGCTGTCCCTAGGTTCGGGGTGTCACAAAATGATGAAAAGTGGTCAAAAAACCACTATCCAGAATCGGATAGAGAATGATTAGACGAGCTTAAAATTGTTCTACGACCCATGTCTGCGACGTTTAGTATTCGAGTTATGGCCCGCCGTAGGTCTGACCGAGCAATTTTTGTTCCGCGCACTTTGTGCACCGTGCACATTGATGTTTGTATGAAAAAGTACCCTACCTAGGGACGCGTAGAGCAAATTGGTACCCCCGGGCATGTTGTCGGTTGACTTTCTGGTTGCACTTTTCATCATCTAGGGTGTGTTTCTGACACGTTTTGAGGGTTTTTAGCGAAAAAAATTTTTTTGACTACTCGAGCTCTCCGGCCCGTTCGGTGCACTTTTTTGCAAAAAGCTAGGGAGCTGTCCCTAGGTTCGGGGTGTCACAAAATGATGAAAAGTGGTCAAAAAACCACTATCCAGAATCGGATAGAGAATGATTAGACGAGCTTAAAATTGTTCTACGACCCATGTCTGCGACGTTTAGTATTCGAGTTATGGCCCGCCGTAGGTCTGACCGAGCAATTTTTGTTCCGCGCACTTTGTGCACCGTGCACATTGATGTTTGTATGAAAAAGTACCCTACCTAGGGACGCGTAGAGCAAATTGGTACCCCCGGGCATGTTGTCGGTTGACTTTCTGGTTGCACTTTTCATCATCTAGGGTGTGTTTCTGACACGTTTTGAGGGTTTTTAGCGAAAAAAATTTTTTTGACTACTCGAGCTCTCCGGCCCGTTCGGTGCACTTTTTTGCAAAAAGCTAGGGAGCTGTCCCTAGGTTCGGG
This sequence comes from Anopheles merus, assembly GCF_017562075.2. Lineage (NCBI taxonomy): Eukaryota > Metazoa > Arthropoda > Insecta > Diptera > Culicidae > Anopheles > Anopheles merus. The sequence continues at coordinate 23,649 of NW_024427694.1, read as the reverse complement.
GTGTCACAAAATGATGAAAAGTGGTCAAAAAACCACTATCCAGAATCGGATAGAGAATGATTAGACGAGCTTAAAATTGTTCTACGACCCATGTCTGCGACGTTTAGTATTCGAGTTATGGCCCGCCGTAGGTCTGACCGAGCAATTTTTGTTCCGCGCACTTTGTGCACCGTGCACATTGATGTTTGTATGAAAAAGTACCCTACCTAGGGACGCGTAGAGCAAATTGGTACCCCCGGGCATGTTGTCGGTTGACTTTCTGGTTGCACTTTTCATCATCTAGGGTGTGTTTCTGACACGTTTTGAGGGTTTTTAGCGAAAAAAATTTTTTTGACTACTCGAGCTCTCCGGCCCGTTCGGTGCACTTTTTTGCAAAAAGCTAGGGAGCTGTCCCTAGGTTCGGGGTGTCACAAAATGATGAAAAGTGGTCAAAAAACCACTATCCAGAATCGGATAGAGAATGATTAGACGAGCTTAAAATTGTTCTACGACCCATGTCTGCGACGTTTAGTATTCGAGTTATGGCCCGCCGTAGGTCTGACCGAGCAATTTTTGTTCCGCGCACTTTGTGCACCGTGCACATTGATGTTTGTATGAAAAAGTACCCTACCTAGGGACGCGTAGAGCAAATTGGTACCCCCGGGCATGTTGTCGGTTGACTTTCTGGTTGCACTTTTCATCATCTAGGGTGTGTTTCTGACACGTTTTGAGGGTTTTTAGCGAAAAAAATTTTTTGACTACTCGAGCTCTCCGGCCCGTTCGGTGCACTTTTTTGCAAAAAGCTAGGGAGCTGTCCCTAGGTTCGGGGTGTCACAAAATGATGAAAAGTGGTCAAAAAACCACTATCCAGAATCGGATAGAGAATGATTAGACGAGCTTAAAATTGTTCTACGACCCATGTCTGCGACGTTTAGTATTCGAGTTATGGCCCGCCGTAGGTCTGACCGAGCAATTTTTGTTCCGCGCACTTTGTGCACCGTGCACATTGATGTTTGTATGAAAAAGTACCCTACCTAGGGACGCGTAGAGCAAATTGGTACCCCCGGGCATGTTGTCGGTTGACTTTCTGGTTGCACTTTTCATCATCTAGGGTGTGTTTCTGACACGTTTTGAGGGTTTTTAGCGAAAAAAATTTTTTTGACTACTCGAGCTCTCCGGCCCGTTCGGTGCACTTTTTTGCAAAAAGCTAGGGAGCTGTCCCTAGGTTCGGGGTGTCACAAAATGATGAAAAGTGGTCAAAAAACCACTATCCAGAATCGGATAGAGAATGATTAGACGAGCTTAAAATTGTTCTACGACCCATGTCTGCGACGTTTAGTATTCGAGTTATGGCCCGCCGTAGGTCTGACCGAGCAATTTTTGTTCCGCGCACTTTGTGCACCGTGCACATTGATGTTTGTATGAAAAAGTACCCTACCTAGGGACGCGTAGAGCAAATTGGTACCCCCGGGCATGTTGTCGGTTGACTTTCTGGTTGCACTTTTCATCATCTAGGGTGTGTTTCTGACACGTTTTGAGGGTTTTTAGCGAAAAAAATTTTTTTGACTACTCGAGCTCTCCGGCCCGTTCGGTGCACTTTTTTGCAAAAAGCTAGGGAGCTGTCCCTAGGTTCGGGGTGTCACAAAATGATGAAAAGTGGTCAAAAAACCACTATCCAGAATCGGATAGAGAATGATTAGACGAGCTTAAAATTGTTCTACGACCCATGTCTGCGACGTTTAGTATTCGAGTTATGGCCCGCCGTAGGTCTGACCGAGCAATTTTGTACTGAAATGTATGGCGGATATATTATTACTCAAACAACATTGCCTTGTATCGTGTCCTACTTGGTCGGCACGGTAAGTATCGACTATAACAAGATTAAATGGATTGAGTGATAACATTTTAAGCCCATTTCCTAAGCCGTGCACCAAAATTGTGTACCGATCAGGGAAAGTACACTACGTACGCGTTCATGGATGTCCATGTTGGTACAAGTTGCCGGTCAGGATAGCCGTGCACCAAAATTGTGTACCGATCAGGGAAAGTACAACACGGAGGGCGCAGCCCGAGCGTACGCGTTCATGGATGTCCATGTTGGTACACATGCACCAAAATTGTGTATCGATCAGGGAAAGTACACTACGTACGCGTTCATGGATGTCCATGTTGGTACAAGTTGCCGGTCAGGATAGCCGTGCACCAAAATTGTGTACCGATCAGGGAAAGTACAACACGGAGGGCGCAGCCCGAGCGTACGCGTTCATGGATGTCCATGTTGGTACACATGCACCAAAATTGTGTACCGATCAGGGAAAGTACAACACGGAGGGCGCAGCCCGAGCGTACGCGTTCATGGATGTCCATGTTGGTACACATGCACCAAAATTGTGTACCGATCAGGGAAAGTACAACACGGAGGGCGCAGCCCGAGCGTACGCGTTCATGGATGTCCATGTTGGTACACATGCACCAAAATTGTGTACCGATCAGGGAAAGTACAACACGGAGGGCGCAGCCCGAGCGTACGCGTTCATGGATGTCCATGTTGGTACACATGCACCAAAATTGTGTACCGATCAGGGAAAGTACAACACGGAGGGCGCAGCCCGAGCGTACGCGTTCATGGATGTCCATGTTGGTACACATGCACCAAAATTGTGTACCGATCAGGGAAAGTACACTACGTACGCGTTCATGGACGTCCATGTTGGTACAATCTACATGTACGTACCTAGTTTTTGTGTCAAAAGTTGCAATAAAGTGCTTGTATGCTTAAAATGCTTATCTCAACCGGTCACCTTTTGGCCTGCCCTTTTATAGACAGAAACCTAGAAAGATACGCCCGAGGGCGGTAGCCCGAGGGCGAAACTCGCGATTTTTGTGTTTTTCCATTCGCCCGGGACGACGAAATGAGCTCTGTGCACATCGTGCCGAAAACTGTCTTCTCCACCTTTGTTTTTGTCCGTCTGATCATAAAATCACCCTTATTTGTGTACCATTTGGAGTGCGCAGCCCAAACGTACGCGTTAATGTTAATGTTTGTATACACTACATGTATGTTCCTAGGATTTGGTAATTGAGTCAAACACACAATTCCCCGACCGTCGCGGACACCATTCTTGGACAGAAGTCCTAGTACGTAGAGTACTTTCCCTAGGTATGTGCCCGTTCGTGACTATCGTTGCGTGCATACGGACACGCTTGGGTATGTTTACCATACAAGGTTTACTAGGGAAACCTGCTTGCTCGACCATTGCCCTCCCGTCGCGGACACCATTCTTGGACAGAAGTCCTAGTACGTAGAGTACTTTCCCTAGGTATGTGCCCGTTCGTGACTATCGTTGCGTGCATACGGACACGCTTGGGTATGTTTACCATACAAGGTTTACTAGGGAAACCTGCTTGCTCGACCATTGCCCTCCCGTCGCGGACACCATTCTTGGACAGAAGTCCTAGTACGTAGAGTACTTTCCCTAGGTATGTGCCCGTTCGTGACTATCGTTGCGTGCATACGGACACGCTTGGGTATGTTTACCATACAAGGTTTACTAGGGAAACCTGCTTGCTCGACCATTGCCCTCCCGTCGCGGACACCATTCTTGGACAGAAGTCCTAGTACGTAGAGTACTTTCCCTAGGTATGTGCCCGTTCGTGACTATCGTTGCGTGCATACGGACACGCTTGGGTATGTTTACCATACAAGGTTTACTAGGGAAACCTGCTTGCTCGACCATTGCCCTCCCGTCGCGGACACCATTCTTGGACAGAAGTCCTAGTACGTAGAGTACTTTCCCTAGGTATGTGCCCGTTCGTGACTATCGTTGCGTGCATACGGACACGCTTGGGTATGTTTACCATACAAGGTTTACTAGGGAAACCTGCTTGCTCGACCATTGCCCTCCCGTCGCGGACACCATTCTTGGACAGAAGTCCTAGTACGTAGAGTACTTTCCCTAGGTATGTGCCCGTTCGTGACTATCGTTGCGTGCATACGGACACGCTTGGGTATGTTTACCATACAAGGTTTACTAGGGAAACCTGCTTGCTCGACCATTGCCCTCCCGTCGCGGACACCATTCTTGGACAGAAGTCCTAGTACGTAGAGTACTTTCCCTAGGTATGTGCCCGTTCGTGACTATCGTTGCGTGCATACGGACACGCTTGGGTATGTTTACCATACAAGGTTTACTAGGGAAACCTGCTTGCTCGACCATTGCCCTCCCGTCGCGGACACCATTCTTGGACAGAAGTCCTAGTACGTAGAGTACTTTCCCTAGGTATGTGCCCGTTCGTGACTATCGTTGCGTGCATACGGACACGCTTGGGTATGTTTACCATACAAGGTTTACTAGGGAAACCTGCTTGCTCGACCATTGCCCTCCCGTCGCGGACACCATTCTTGGACAGAAGTCCTAGTACGTAGAGTACTTTCCCTAGGTATGTGCCCGTTCGTGACTATCGTTGCGTGCATACGGACACGCTTGGGTATGTTTACCATACAAGGTTTACTAGGGAAACCTGCTTGCTCGACCATTGCCCTCCCGTCGCGGACACCATTCTTGGACAGAAGTCCTAGTACGTAGAGTACTTTCCCTAGGTATGTGCCCGTTCGTGACTATCGTTGCGTGCATACGGACACGCTTGGGTATGTTTACCATACAAGGTTTACTAGGGAAACCTGCTTGCTCGACCATTGCCCTCCCGTCGCGGACACCATTCTTGGACAGAAGTCCTAGTACGTAGAGTACTTTCCCTAGGTATGTGCCCGTTCGTGACTATCGTTGCGTGCATACGGACACGCTTGGGTATGTTTACCATACAAGGTTTACTAGGGAAACCTGCTTGCTCGACCATTGCCCTCCCGTCGCGGACACCATTCTTGGACAGAAGTCCTAGTACGTAGAGTACTTTCCCTAGGTATGTGCCCGTTCGTGACTATCGTTGCGTGCATACGGACACGCTTGGGTATGTTTACCATACAAGGTTTACTAGGGAAACCTGCTTGCTCGACCATTGCCCTCCCGTCGCGGACACCATTCTTGGACAGAAGTCCTAGTACGTAGAGTACTTTCCCTAGGTATGTGCCCGTTCGTGACTATCGTTGCGTGCATACGGACACGCTTGGGTATGTTTACCATACAAGGTTTACTAGGGAAACCTGCTTGCTCGACCATTGCCCTCCCGTCGCGGACACCATTCTTGGACAGAAGTCCTAGTACGTAGAGTACTTTCCCTAGGTATGTGCCCGTTCGTGACTATCGTTGCGTGCATACGGACACGCTTGGGTATGTTTACCATACAAGGTTTACTAGGGAAACCTGCTTGCTCGACCATTGCCCTCCCGTCGCGGACACCATTCTTGGACAGAAGTCCTAGTACGTAGCGTTCTTTATTGTACTTGATCAGTTTGTATTGCCTTCGCTTTGTTCCATCGACACTTGCTACTGCTCACTAAGGGGTTTTTGTTTGTGATGTGTACGATAAGCCACCGTCTATCCTATCCGGCACTTTATCAACACTTTTCACCCAAGTCATAGGAACGTAGTGTACTTTCCCTGATCGGTACACAATTTTGGTGCACGGCTATCCTGACCGGCAACTTGTACCAACATGGACATCCATGAACGCGTACGCTCGGGCTGCGCCCTCCGTGTTGTACTTTCCCTGATCGGTACACAATTTTGGTGCACGGCTATCCTGACCGGCAACTTGTACCAACATGGACATCCATGAACGCGTACGCTCGGGCTGCGCCCTCCGTGTTGTACTTTCCCTGATCGGTACACAATTTTGGTGCACGGCTATCCTGACCGGCACTAAATCGTCAGTTTTCGTCCATAACCTAGGAACGTCGTGTAGGTTTCATCATTTTTATGTTTGATTCGGTTTAATATGATTGAAAAATACGCTAAGTCCCAGAAATCTGAACTCGAATACTTCCTCCATGTTGCGCCAAAAGCTACTGACCAACGCCTAGCTTGAGACCCATTTATAGTTTAATTTCCATTAATAGTTTTGAAAAATACGCTAAGTCCCAGAAATCTGAACTCGAATACTTCCTCCATGTTGCGCCAAAAGCTACTGACCAACGCCTAGCTTGAGACCCATTTATAGTTTAATTTCCATTAATAGTTTTGAAAAATACGCTAAGTCCCAGAAATCTGAAC
>NW_024427694.1:0-10000 GCF_017562075.2 Anopheles merus | reverse complement strand
CACAACTCATTCCTTGGGTTTGGAAGTGTCCATGTCGGTGCCGAGTACAAGTTACCGCGTTCAAAGTTTGGTAAGCAGCGCACTCGACCTCCAACATAACACTTCACGTCTTGATATGCTCTCTACAAAAGCGTGTGCCTATGTAGGTACAAATTAATGTACGTCCCAGATAGTGACGATCTCTGGGAGGAAGAACCTTAAGGAACTCCCCGCACATATCAAGAATTATAGGTAACGCTGCCAATTACCTGTTGCTCTTAGTAAAACTCACAACTCATTCCTTGGGTTTGGAAGTGTCCATGTCGGTGCCGAGTACAAGTTACCGCGTTCAAAGTTTGGTAAGCAGCGCACTCAACCTCCAACATAACCCTTCACGTCTTGATATGCTCTCTACAAAAGCGTGCGCTATGTAGGTACAAATTAATGTACGTCCCAGATAGTGACGATCTCTGGGAGGAAGAACCTTAAGGAACTCCCCGCACATATCAAGACTTATAGGTGAGAACGGCCAATCACCTATTTCTCTTAGTAAAACTCACAACTCATTCCTTGGGTTTGGAAGTGTCCATGTCGGTGCCGAGTACAAGTTACCGCGTTCAAAGTTTGGTAAGCAGCGCACTCAACCTCCAACATAACACTTCACGTCTTGATATGCTCTCTACAAAAGCGTGTGCCTATGTAGGTACAAATTAATGTACGTCCCAGATAGTGACGATCTCTGGGAGGAAGAACCTTAAGGAACTCCCCGCACATATCAAGAATTATAGGTAACGCTGCCAATTACCTGTTTCTCTTAGTAAAACTCACAACTCATTCCTTGGGTTTGGAAGTGTCCATGTCGGTGCCGAGTACAAGTTACCGCGTTCAAAGTTTGGTAAGCAGCGCACTCGACCTCCAACATAACCCTTCACGTCTTGATATGCTCTCTACAAAAGCGTGCGCTAATGTAGGTACAAATTAATGTACGTCCCAGATAGTGACGATCTCTGGGAGGAAGAACCTTAAGGAACTCCCCGCACATATCAAGAATTATAGGTAACGCTGCCAATTACCTGTTTCTCTTAGTAAAACTCACAACTCATTCCTTGGGTTTGGAAGTGTCCATGTCGGTGCCGAGTACAAGTTACCGCGTTCAAAGTTTGGTAAGCAGCGCACTCAACCTCCAACATAACCCTTCACGTCTTGATATGCTCTCTACAAAAGCGTGTGCCTATGTAGGTACAAATTAATGTACGTCCCAGATAGTGACGATCTCTGGGAGGAAGAACCTTAAGGAACTCCCCGCACATATCAAGACTTATAGGTAACGCTGCCAATTACCTGTTTCTCTTAGTAAAACTCACAACTCATTCCTTGGGTTTGGAAGTGTCCATGTCGGTGCCGAGTACAAGTTACCGCGTTCAAAGTTTGGTAAGCAGCGCACTCGACCTCCAACATAACCCTTCACGTCTTGATATGCTCTCTACAAAAGCGTGCGCTAATGCAGGTACAAATTAATGTACGTCCCAGATAGTGACGATCTCTGGGAGGAAGAACCTTAAGGAACTCCCCGCACATATCAAGAATTATAGGTAACGCTGCCAATTACCTGTTGCTCTTAGTAAAACTCACAACTCATTCCTTGGGTTTGGAAGTGTCCATGTCGGTGCCGAGTACAAGTTACCGCGTTCAAAGTTTGGTAAGCAGCGCACTCGACCTCCAACATAACCCTTCACGTCTTGATATGCTCTCTACAAAAGCGTGCGCTAATGCAGGTACAAATTAATGTACGTCCCAGATAGTGACGATCTCTGGGAGGAAGAACCTTAAGGAACTCCCCGCACATATCAAGACTTATAGGTAACGCTGCCAATTACCTGTTGCTCTTAGTAAAACTCACAACTCATTCCTTGGGTTTGGAAGTGTCCATGTCGGTGCCGAGTACAAGTTACCGCGTTCAAAGTTTGGTAAGCAGCGCACTCGACCTCCAACATAACCCTTCACGTCTTGATATGCTCTCTACAAAAGCGTGCGCTAATGCAGGTACAAATTAATGTACGTCCCAGATAGTGACGATCTCTGGGAGGAAGAACCTTAAGGAACTCCCCGCACATATCAAGAATTATAGGTAACGCTGCCAATTACCTGTTTCTCTTAGTAAAACTCACAACTCATTCCTTGGGTTTGGAAGTGTCCATGTCGGTGCCGAGTACAAGTTACCGCGTTCAAAGTTTGGTAAGCAGCGCACTCGACCTCCAACATAACCCTTCACGTCTTGATATGCTCTCTACAAAAGCGTGCGCTAATGCAGGTACAAATTAATGTACGTCCCAGATAGTGACGATCTCTGGGAGGAAGAACCTTAAGGAACTCCCCGCACATATCAAGAATTATAGGTAACGCTGCCAATTACCTGTTTCTCTTAGTAAAACTCACAACTCATTCCTTGGGTTTGGAAGTGTCCATGTCGGTGCCGAGTACAAGTTACCGCGTTCAAAGTTTGGTAAGCAGCGCACTCGACCTCCAACATAACACTTCACGTCTTGATATGCTCTCTACAAAAGCGTGCGCTAATGCAGGTACAAATTAATGTACGTCCCAGATAGTGGCGATCTCTGGGAGGAAGAACCTTAAGGAACTCCCCGCACATATCAAGACAAATAGTTAAGAACGGCCAATCACCTGTCTCTCTGCGAGACGTGTATAAAACACTGAATATAACTCACAACTTAACCCGTAAGTAGGGAAGTGTCCATGTCGGCGCCGAGTGCAAGTTACCGCGTTCAAAGTTTGGTAAGCAGCGCACTCGACCTCCAACATAACCTTTCCCCGTCTTGATATGCTCTCTACAAAAGCGTGCGCTAATGCAGGTACAAATGAATGTACGTCCCGGATAATGACGATCTCCGGGAGGAAGAACCTTAAGGAACTCCCCGCACATATCAAGACCAATAGTAAGAACGGCCAAGCACCAGTTAGGGAGTGCGTGTAGGCGCCGAGTACAAGTTACCGCGTTCAAAGTTTGGTATGCAACGCACTCGACCACCAACACAACACGTCCCGTCTTGATATGCTCTCTACATAAGCTTACGCAAATGCAGGTACAAATGAATGTACGTCCCGGATAGTGACGATCTCCGGGAGAGAGAACCTTAAGGAACTCCCCGCACATATCAAGACTGAGGTTTTGCCGTGCATGTCAGCGCCGAGTGCAAGTTACCGCGTTCAAAGTTTGGTAAGCAGCGCACTCGACCTCCAACATAACACTCCAACCTCGTTATAACTCATTATAACCACGTTAATGATCCTTCCGCAGGTTCACCTACGGAAACCTTGTTACGACTTTTACTTCCTCTAAATCATCAAGTTCGGTCAACTTCGGCCGTGCCAACTGCAACTCACGAAGGAATCGCGGAAGGTGTGCCTCCAGAGACCTCACTAAATAATCCATCGGTAGTAGCGACGGGCGGTGTGTACAAAGGGCAGGGACGTAATCAGCGCTAGCTAATGACTAGCACTTACTAGAAATTCCAGGTTCATGGGGACCATTGCAGTCCCCAATCCCTACTAAATGAGCATTTGGGTGATTTCCCGTTCCTCTCGGAATGGGGGCGCCATAAGGCGAGAACACGCTGCTGCTCACATTGTAGCACGCGTGCAGCCCAGAACATCTAAGGGCATCACGGACCTGTTATCGCTCAATCTCATCTTGCTAAACACAAGTTGTCCCGCTAAGCAGGGCAAACTAAGTGACGGGCACCCGTGAGGACACCCGCCACTCCTAACGTCAGGTGCGCCCGGAGGCACACTACTGACAGCGTTCTAGTTAGCTTGACTGAGTCGCGTTCGTTATCGGAATTAACCAGACAAATCATTCCACGAACTAAGAACGGCCATGCACCACTACCCTTAAGTTTGAGAAAGAGCTATCAATCTGTCTTACCTCAATAAGTTCGGACCTGGTAAGTTTTCCCGTGTTGAGTCAAATTAAGCCGCAAGCTCCACTTCTTTTTTTTTTTTTTTAAATTCTTCAAGAGTTCTTTATTGAGGACCATTGTTTCCCGAAAGAACCCCGCTCCTACCGGCGGGGGGTTACCACTAACGGATTTCCCCCCGCCGGGAATTCCGCCCGTTTGGGCCTTTCTCTTTATTTATTTGAATTCAAAAAACTTTGTTTTTTTTTTCACTATTTTTCCTTTCGTGAAAGGTTTTCGTTGCCGCCTTTTTAACATTAAATATGTTCCGGTAACCGTTGTCCTTGTCCTAATCCTTGCAGGTTTCACCGTATCATCACAGAGCTGCGTCAGCGCGCGGACACGTTCGCCGATGTTACGGCAGCTCGCTCGTCATCTGTGAGGCTGCTTCTTCGTTCGGCAAGCTGGGAGCTCGGCAGCTCGTCCCGCGGGGGAGGCTGAGCCTCGACCTCCGCTTGCCGTTGCTCCAGCCGCCGCTGCCTCTCTCTCTGCCGCCGGTTAATGCGACGCCGCTCCACTTCCGCTGCAGATGGTGGTAGTCGCCCACGTCGTTGGCGACCCTGCGGAACAGCTCCTAGCACTCCGGCCCGACGCCTTTCCCGGTATTGGAGCTGCATAAAGTTACGCCGCAGTCGCCGCATCTCCATCGTGCGTGGGGAGGGAGGCAATCCCCGGCTGCGCGGGGGGATTGGCGGTTCTGGAGGGCTGACCTCCTCCTCCTCGACCTCCCCTGTCGGCTCCGCTACGTCGTCGGCCGCGTCGTCATTGGCCGCTGCGCGTGCCAAGATAGCCGGGACGACCTCGTCCACGCCGAGCCGCTCCTGCCGACGCCGCTGCCGCATCCGCCGGGCGCTGCGGTTGCGCACCTCTCGGCGTCGCATCAGCCGTCTCCGCTCTGCCTCCGCCATGTCCTCGGGCGGGCTGGATGCAGGAACTGGCTGAGCAGCCTCGGCGGCTGCCAAGTTTAGCTGCTCCTCCCGCCAGTCCTCCTGCAGAACGGAGAGGATCTGCCGAGCCGCTTGCTGGATGCGGTCCCACCACTCCGCACTCTCCAACAGGCGGCTGCCGAGGTTGTCCTCGTCGACGCCGTGCAGCAACTCCGCGCGAACATCCGCGAAGCGGGGACACTGGAACAGTACGTGGGCCACCGACTCGACCGACCCTGCGCACCTGGGACAGTCCGGGGATGGAGCGAACCCGAACACGTGCAGGAACTCGTGGACGAAGGCGTGTCCACTGAGAACCTGCGAGAGGTAGAAATCTACCTCTCCGTGTTTCCGCCCCGTCCACAGGCGCACGTCTGGCACTTGTCGGTGGGCCCAACGTACATAGCGGCTGGTGTTCTGCGCTGCCTCGTCGTCCCACTGTTGCTGCCACAGCTGCTGTGATGCCTCCTTCTCCTCCTGGCGAATCGCCTCTCGACTGCTGTCCGGGCTCAACTGCAGTCGGTTGTAGCAGCGGGCGTCTTCCTTCACCAGGAGGTGGTAGGGCAGTTCTCCGGCCAAAACCACCGCTACCTCGCAGCTGGTGGAGTGGAAGGCGCTCGTGATGCCCTGGGCCAGGGGCCGTTGCACGCGGTCCAAAATCCGCCTGCACCACTGCAGGTCCGCGGCTTCTGCCCAGACGGGTGCGCCGTAGCGGATGATGGACGCGGCCACTGCGGCGAGCAGCTTCCGCTTGCTCACTTGGGGGCCGCTGTGGTTGCGCATGACGCCACGCAACGCTCGCACCACACGGAGGGCCTTGTCCGCGACCATCTCGACGTGTGGGCGCCACGACAGGTGGTCGTGAAGCATGACCCCCAAGTAGCGGATCGACCGCTTCGAGCGCACTTCCACTCCACAGATGTTAACTGGGATATTTCTATACCCGCTGCGTTTGCTCGACACCATCAGCAGCTCCGTTTTCTCCGGTGCCAGGGAGAGATGGTGCTGCACCATCCAGCTGTTGACTGCTACCACGGCTTCCTCCGCGATCGCTGCTGCGTGCTCCGGTGTTGTCCCCGCTGCCAGGATCGCAAGATCGTCGGCGAATCCCACGATGGAGGCGCCCTCAGGGAGCTCTACGGCTAGCACGCCGTCGTACATAATGTTCCACAATGTGGGGCCCAATATGGACCCCTGTGGAACACCTGCCGATACTCGGCGGGTAACCGGCCCGTCCGCCGTGTCGTACGTGAGCTCCCTGTCGGCGAAGTAGTCCTGCAGTATGCGGCACAACTGCACGGGGACTCCCTTCGCCTGGAGCGCCTCGGCGATGCTCTGCCAGCTAGCCGTATTGAACGCGTTACGGACGTCCAGGGCCACAACCATGAGGCAGCGCCGGTCACGGTTGTTTGTCCTTCCAAAGGACTTCGCCCTTCGTCCCGCGTCCACGACTTGCTGTATAGCCTGCAGAGTCGATCGCCCTCGCCGGAATCCGAACTGCTGCTCAGACAGTTGCGGACTCTCAGGATCCTCGATGTATTCGTTGAGCCGGTTCAATAGCAGCCGCTCCAAAGCCTTGCCCGTATTGTCTAGCAGGCAAATCGGGCGAAAGGACGACGGTTCGCCCGGTGACTTGCCTGGCTTTGGCAGGAGCACCAGTCGCTGCTTTTTCCACGGCTGCGGAAAGCAGGACGTGTCCAGGCACTCCTGAAACACCCGGCGGAAGGGCTCCGGTTGCTGCCTGAGAGCAACCGTAAGTGCGGCGTTCGGTACTCCATCAAGCCCAGGAGCCTTCCGCGGGTGCATGCTGGCTGCTATATTCTCCAGCTCGGTCAGGCCGATCGATCGGAGCGGCGCCATGTTGCCAACTCGGAGATCAGGCCACTCTACCGGCGGATGAACCGGGAACAAGGCGTCGACAATTCGCCGCAGTTCTGCTGGATCGCGTTCCGGGGCTGAGCGGGCCGCCTGGAACCAGTGGAAGACCTTCCGGAAAAAGTTTCCGGTTTCATCCTCCCTGATCGACAGCAAGAACCGGTCGAACGCCTCGTTCTTACTCAAACGAATAGCCTTCCGAAGGCTCTCTCTGGCAGCTGAGAGTTCCGTATGGAGCTGCTCTTCCAGCGGGATTGTTCTCCTCGCCATCTGCTCCTTTCTGGAGAGCTCGTCGATCATTGCCTGAATCGCCGGAGTCCACCAGTAAGCTGGCCGACCTGTGTGGTCCTGCGCTGGGAAGACCCGCGACATCGTCTCGTCGCAGACGCTGGTCAGCGACTCAACCAAGCTTTCGACGCTGTTAGCTTGACGGGCGAACCCAATCATGGCCAGCGCTTTCCCGAAAAGCTGGGAGTCAAACTGACTGGTCTTCCAGCGCGTACCGGCGTTGCTTACACGGGCCGGGCGCTGTCCACGCCGTGCTGCCCGATCCCTCGTTGGTGGTGGACTCACGCCAACCTCGTACCGGACGTATCGGTGGTCGCTCAGCGTAACCACGTCGGGCACGCGCCAGCCTCGGGCGCTGTCTTCGCGCGGGTCGAGACGGCTTATCGCACTGCTTGCGAATGTAACGTCCGGTCGGCTGGGCGGGAACCGAGTTGTGCCCACTCGGTTCCCCTTGAACGTTGGTAGGCAGTCTGCCTTGTTCAGTAGCACCAGCCCGAGGTTGTCCGCCAACTGGAGAAGCTCCAAGCCCTTCGGGCAAGTCCTGCTGCTTCCCCAGTCAAGGTGCATGGCGTTGAAATCGCCGGCCAGGAGAACCCGGCTGCACCCGCGGACGATCAGGTCAATTTTCTCCATAACACTCCGGAACTCGGGGACTCCCGTCTGCGGCGACACGTAGCAGCTCACAATTGTTACTCCTCCCACGTCGGCAGCAACCACACCGAGGGTCTGACGGTGCCTGATACGCTGTATCGGCAGCCGGTTGCCGTTTACGACGATGGCAACCGTCTTACTCTCGTCCGTCACCCAATTGCCGTTATTGCGCGGTACGCAATAGGGCTCGGACAAGAGCAGAACGTCGAGACCCTCGGTGGTCATCACGTGCAACGCCAGGTCCTGGGCGTTCTCACAATGATTGGAGTTGAACTGCAGGATGTTCAGCATTGTGATGGCGGTCCTTTGCACATGGGGGCGGCGATGCGATGTGGGCCGCCGCAGACAATGCACTTCGGGTCCGAAGTGCATGACGCCGCTCGATGATCAGCAGCTCCGCAGCGCAGGCACAGGCTGGATCGATCCACGCCGGTGCATTCTGTTGTGGTATGGCCGCGCTCCAAGCAGCGGAAACAGCGAACCGCGCTTCGCTGTTGTTTTGGGGCACTGCGTACCAGGCACACCGAATGTCCGACTATGATACGCTTGTCCAGAAGGAGGTCAGCGTCTTTCCGTGGCAGTCGGACACGAGCACGTTGCGTCCCGTCGCGACGCTCCCACATGGATGTTGTTGCTGCAACTGCTGTGCGCTCCAGCGCCCGCTGCAGACCGCGTTCTACATCCTCCTTCTTGGCCAACATGTCGATTCCGGATATGAGGACCTCAGCCATCTCCGTAATATCCGTCCAGTGGCCAGATCACCCACCTCCGTCTGGATGCGCTGTAGCAACGCAGCGGCGTCTGCATCCTTTTTGAGCGAGAGGCGAAGGAAGTCCCGCGACGTGCGGTAGCCCTGCTCGACTCCCTTGTTCTCATCGGCCAATCGCGGGTTTAGGCGTATGTTTTCGAATAGCGCCCTGTACGAGCAGCCCTCGGCCGGCTCAAATATGAGCTGGTCCTGCCGAGGGCGTGCTGGACGCCGTCGCTCCTGGCGCAACTGCTCGCTATGCTGCGCCTGTACAGCAGTTGGCCGCTGCTGGTGTTGTTGCTGCTGCATACGCTGTTGCTGCTGCTGCTGCATGCCGGCGACCGCCTGTCGCTGTGGCTGCCGCTGCTGCTGCTGTTGTTGCTGCTGCGAGCCTGCGACCTGCTGTCGCTGTGGCTGCCGCTGCTGCTGCTGTTGTGTTGCTGCTGCTGGTGTTCCTGCTGCTGCTGCTGCTGCTGAGGGGGCTGCCGGGGTTCCCCTTAGCCATGCCGCGATATTTGCGGCGGACGACCTCAGCGAAGCTGGCTGCTCCACTTGCCGGATGTCTTCTCCCGTTAGCACCTGGGAGGCCGGGAGCGTTACCGCCGCTGTCACTGACGGACCAGGTTGTGCTTGCTGCTGTTCCCGCGTTGCCAGCAGAGCTCCTGGCGCAATTGCTTCCCTAGATCGCGAATCTCGGCCAGCAATGCGTCTCTCTCCTTCTTTGCGTCCGCTTCGGCGGAAAGCCTGGCCTGCTGTGACTCCGCAAGCTGCTTCTGCAACCCCTCAACAATGCCCTGAAGACTTGCTACCGTCTTCATAAGTTCCGCCTTCTCCGCCTTCTCCGCCTGCAACATCAGGTGCAGACGAACCTCATTCTCTTCGTTCGAACGTGCAGCCAGGGATGTACGTCCAGTGTCAATTTTGGCTGACACTACGGTTTTCTTCTGACCGCACTCATGCTGCAGTCCACGGATGGCTGCCGAGACCTCAAACTGCGGTTTGGGAGTTCCATCTTCTATATGGACTCCCTTGGGGGTCGAGATGACACTGGGGGGTCGATATAACCCGAGGGGTCGAAATGACCCCAGGGATGCTAAGCCGCCCAGCTGTTGTATTTTCCTCACTCACTGCTCACTGCTGGTGTTAACTGCTTCACAACGATATATCTGCTCCCTGGGGAAGCAGGGGGGGGGGAGGGGAAAATAATTTTCCCTGCTTTCTTTTATCGCCCTCTATCACCCCGCAGCTTCACTGATTTTTTTCTATTTTTCGGGAATTTTTCAAAAAATTCGAGCAGTTTTCGAGTTGCTCGAACTCCTCGAATCGAGCAGATTCGAGCTGCCGCGGGCACTACTCTTCTTCCCCGAATTTTCTGCGCACTTTTTTTTAAACTCGAGCACTTTTCGAGCAGTAACGGACTTTTCAAATTTTTGTCCCTTGGGAACTGCTTCCCGGACAAAATTTGTCCCTTGGGTATTATAGAACTGTCACCAAGAAACGTCAAAAATTTTTTTCACGATTTTCACAATTTTTTGATGCAATCTTATTGTACGCATAAA
>NW_024427693.1:82500-85000 GCF_017562075.2 Anopheles merus | reverse complement strand
CTTGCACTCGGCGCTGACATGCACGGCAAACCTCAGTCTTGATATGTGCGGGGAGTTCCTTAGGTTCTCTCTCCCGAGATCGTCACTATCCGGGACGTACATTCATTTGTACCTGCATTTGCGTAAGCTTATGTAGAGAGCATATCAAGACGGGAAGTGTGTGTTGGTGGTCGAGTGCGTTGCATACCAAACTTTGAACGCGGTAACTTGTACTCGGCGCCTACACGGCACTCCCTTACTGTGGCTTGGCCGTTCTTAAATATTGGTCTTGATATGTGCGGGGAGTTCCTTAAGGTTCTTCCTCCCGGAGATCGTCACTATCCGGGACGTACATTAATTTGTACCTGCATTAGCGCACGCTTTTGTAGAGAGCATATCAAGACGTGAAGGGTTATGTTGGAGGTCGAGTGCGCTGCTTACCAAACTTTGAACGCGGTAACTTGCACTCGGCGCCGACATGGACACTTCCTACTTACGGGTTAAGTTGTGAGTTATATTCAGTTTTTTATACACGTCTCGCAGAGAGACAGGTGATTGGCCGTTCTTAACTATTTGTCTTGATATGTGCGGGAGTTCCTTAAGGTTCTTCCTCCCAGAGATCGTCACTATCTGGGACGTACATTAATTTGTACCTGCATTAGCGCACGCTTTTGTAGAGAGCATATCAAGACGTGAAGTGTTATGTTGGAGGTCGAGTGCGCTGCTTACCAAACTTTGAACGCGGTAACTTGTACTCGGCACCGACATGGACACTTCCAAACCCAAGGAATGAGTTGTGAGTTTTACTAAGAGAAACAGGTAATTGGCAGCGTTACCTATAATTCTTGATATGTGCGGGGAGTTCCTTAAGGTTCTTCCTCCCAGAGATCGTCACTATCTGGGACGTACATTAATTTGTACCTGCATTAGCGCACGCTTTTGTAGAGAGCATATCAAGACGTGAAGGGTTATGTTGGAGGTCGAGTGCGCTGCTTACCAAACTTTGAACGCGGTAACTTGTACTCGGCACCGACATGGACACTTCCAAACCCAAGGAATGAGTTGTGAGTTTTACTAAGAGAAACAGGTGATTGGCCGTTCTCACCTATAAGTCTTGATATGTGCGGGGAGTTCCTTAAGGTTCTTCCTCCCAGAGATCGTCACTATCTGGGACGTACATTAATTTGTACCTGCATAGCGCACGCTTTTGTAGAGAGCATATCAAGACGTGAAGGGTTATGTTGGAGGTTCGAGTGCGCTGCTTACCAAACTTTGAACGCGGTAACTTGTACTCGGCACCGACATGGACACTTCCAAACCCAAGGAATGAGTTGTGAGTTTTACTAAGAGAAACAGGTAATTGGCAGCGTTACCTATAATTCTTGATATGTGCGGGGAGTTCCTTAAGGTTCTTCCTCCCAGAGATCGTCACTATCTGGGACGTACATTAATTTGTACCTACATAGCGCACGCTTTTGTAGAGAGCATATCAAGACGTGAAGGTTATGTTGGAGGTCGAGTGCGCTGCTTACCAAACTTTGAACGCGGTAACTTGTACTCGGCACCGACATGGACACTTCCAAACCCAAGGAATGAGTTGTGAGTTTTACTAAGAGAAACAGGTAATTGGCAGCGTTACCTATAATTCTTGATATGTGCGGGGAGTTCCTTAAGGTTCTTCCTCCCAGAGATCGTCACTATCTGGGACGTACATTAATTTGTACCTACATTAGCGCACGCTTTTGTAGAGAGCATATCAAGACGTGAAGGGTTATGTTGGAGGTCGAGTGCGCTGCTTACCAAACTTTGAACGCGGTAACTTGTACTCGGCACCGACATGGACACTTCCAAACCCAAGGAATGAGTTGTGAGTTTTACTAAGAGAAACAGGTAATTGGCAGCGTTACCTATAATTCTTGATATGTGCGGGGAGTTCCTTAAGGTTCTTCCTCCCAGAGATCGTCACTATCTGGGACGTACATTAATTTGTACCTACATTAGCGCACGCTTTTGTAGAGAGCATATCAAGACGTGAAGGGTTATGTTGGAGGTCGAGTGCGCTGCTTACCAAACTTTGAACGCGGTAACTTGTACTCGGCACCGACATGGACACTTCCAACCCAAGGAATGAGTTGTGAGTTTTTCTACAAGAGAAACAGGTGATTGGCCGTTCTTACCTATAAGTCTTGATATGTGCGGGGAGTTCCTTAAGGTTCTTCCTCCCAGAGATCGTCACTATCTGGGACGTACATTAATTTGTACCTACATTGGCGCACGCTTTTGTAGAGAGCATATCAAGACGTGAAGGGTTATGTTGGAGGTTGAGTGCGCTGCTTACCAAACTTTGAACGCGGTAACTTGTACTCAGCACCGACATGGACACTTCCAAACCCAAGGAATGAGTTGTGAGTTTTACTAAGAGCAACAGGTAATTGGCAGCGTTACCTATAATTCTTGATATGTGCGGGGAGTTCCTTAAGGTTCTTCCTCCCAGAGATCGTCACTATCTGGGACGTACATT
>NW_024427693.1:37500-75000 GCF_017562075.2 Anopheles merus | reverse complement strand
ATACTTGTACCATGCACGGTACACGGTTCCGAAAATTACGCCTGAAAGTATGCAATTTGGTGCTACCCTAGGGAACTTGTATGGGGAAGCCTACCTACGCGTGTCGCACGTTGCAAGTTGCATGGTCGTCGATCAGAGGCATGCAAAAGCACCTATCTAGGGGAATTACTCTACGTTCTAGTAGCTAGTGCGATTTTCCGGTCCAGCACGGCAGTACGCCTGCATGCATACAATCCATGTACCAACCATGTACCTAGGCGTTGGTCAGTAGCTTTTGGCGCAACATGGAGGAAGTATTCGAGTTCAGATTTCTGGGACTTAGCGTATTTTTCAAAACTATTAATTTAAATTAAACTATTAATGGGTCTCAAGCTAGGCGTTGGTCAGTAGCTTTTGGCGCAACATGGAGGAAGTATTCGAGTTCAGATTTCTGGGACTTAGCGTATTTTTCAAAACTATTAATGGAAATTAAACTATAAATGGGTCTCAAGCTAGGCGTTGGTCAGTAGCTTTTGGCGCAACATGGAGGAAGTATTCGAGTTCAGATTTCTGGGACTTAGCGTATTTTTCAAAACTATTAATGGAAATTAAACTATAAATGGGTCTCAAGCTAGGCGTTGGTCAGTAGCTTTTGCGCAACATGGAGGAAGTATTCGAGTTCAGATTTCTGGGACTTAGCGTATTTTTCAATCATATTAAACCGAATCAAACATAAAAATGATGAAACCTACACGACGTTCCTAGGTTATGGACGAAAACTGACGATTTAGTGCCGGTCAGGATAGCCGTGCACCAAAATTGTGTACCGATCAGGGAAAGTACAACACGGAGGGCGCAGCCCGAGCGTACGCGTTCATGGATGTCCATGTTGGTACAAGTTGCCGGTCAGGATAGCCGTGCACCAAAATTGTGTACCGATCAGGGAAAGTACAACACGGAGGGCGCAGCCCGAGCGTACGCGTTCATGGATGTCCATGTTGGTACAAGTTGCCGGTCAGGATAGCCGTGCACCAAAATTGTGTACCGATCAGGGAAAGTACACTACGTTCCTATGACTTGGGTGAAAAGTGTTGATAAAGTGCCGGATAGGATAGACGGTGGCTTATCGTACACATCACAAACAAAAACCCCTTAGTGAGCAGTAGCAAGTGTCGATGGAACAAAGCGAAGGCAATACAAACTGATCAAGTACAATAAAGAACGCTACGTACTAGGACTTCTGTCCAAGAATGGTGTCCGCGACGGGAGGGCAATGGTCGAGCAAGCAGGTTTCCCTAGTAAACCTTGTATGGTAAACATACCCAAGCGTGTCCGTATGCACGCAACGATAGTCACGAACGGGCACATACCTAGGGAAAGTACTCTACGTACTAGGACTTCTGTCCAAGAATGGTGTCCGCGACGGGAGGGCAATGGTCGAGCAAGCAGGTTTCCCTAGTAAACCTTGTATGGTAAACATACCCAAGCGTGTCCGTATGCACGCAACGATAGTCACGAACGGGCACATACCTAGGGAAAGTACTCTACGTACTAGGACTTCTGTCCAAGAATGGTGTCCGCGACGGGAGGGCAATGGTCGAGCAAGCAGGTTTCCCTAGTAAACCTTGTATGGTAAACATACCCAAGCGTGTCCGTATGCACGCAACGATAGTCACGAACGGGCACATACCTAGGGAAAGTACTCTACGTACTAGGACTTCTGTCCAAGAATGGTGTCCGCGACGGGAGGGCAATGGTCGAGCAAGCAGGTTTCCCTAGTAAACCTTGTATGGTAAACATACCCAAGCGTGTCCGTATGCACGCAACGATAGTCACGAACGGGCACATACCTAGGGAAAGTACTCTACGTACTAGGACTTCTGTCCAAGAATGGTGTCCGCGACGGGAGGGCAATGGTCGAGCAAGCAGGTTTCCCTAGTAAACCTTGTATGGTAAACATACCCAAGCGTGTCCGTATGCACGCAACGATAGTCACGAACGGGCACATACCTAGGGAAAGTACTCTACGTACTAGGACTTCTGTCCAAGAATGGTGTCCGCGACGGGAGGGCAATGGTCGAGCAAGCAGGTTTCCCTAGTAAACCTTGTATGGTAAACATACCCAAGCGTGTCCGTATGCACGCAACGATAGTCACGAACGGGCACATACCTAGGGAAAGTACTCTACGTACTAGGACTTCTGTCCAAGAATGGTGTCCGCGACGGGAGGGCAATGGTCGAGCAAGCAGGTTTCCCTAGTAAACCTTGTATGGTAAACATACCCAAGCGTGTCCGTATGCACGCAACGATAGTCACGAACGGGCACATACCTAGGGAAAGTACTCTACGTACTAGGACTTCTGTCCAAGAATGGTGTCCGCGACGGGAGGGCAATGGTCGAGCAAGCAGGTTTCCCTAGTAAACCTTGTATGGTAAACATACCCAAGCGTGTCCGTATGCACGCAACGATAGTCACGAACGGGCACATACCTAGGGAAAGTACTCTACGTACTAGGACTTCTGTCCAAGAATGGTGTCCGCGACGGGAGGGCAATGGTCGAGCAAGCAGGTTTCCCTAGTAAACCTTGTATGGTAAACATACCCAAGCGTGTCCGTATGCACGCAACGATAGTCACGAACGGGCACATACCTAGGGAAAGTACTCTACGTACTAGGACTTCTGTCCAAGAATGGTGTCCGCGACGGTCGGGGAAGCAGGTTACTTATCATGGCAAACAAGTTAAATAGCTACCTTAAGAGAACGAAAGTTACTGTGGATGGAACAAAACGTGTGCCTAGAATTCCTTCCTGGTTTCCCTAGTAAACCTTGTATGGTAAACATACCCAAGCGTGTCCGTATGCACGCAACGATAGTCACGAACGGGCACATACCTAGGGAAAGTACTCTACGTACTAGGACTTCTGTCCAAGAATGGTGTCCGCGACGGGAGGGCAATGGTCGAGCAAGCAGGTTTCCCTAGTAAACCTTGTATGGTAAACATACCCAAGCGTGTCCGTATGCACGCAACGATAGTCACGAACGGGCACATACCTAGGGAAAGTACTCTACGTACTAGGACTTCTGTCCAAGAATGGTGTCCGCGACGGGAGGGCAATGGTCGAGCAAGCAGGTTTCCCTAGTAAACCTTGTATGGTAAACATACCCAAGCGTGTCCGTATGCACGCAACGATAGTCACGAACGGGCACATACCTAGGGAAAGTACTCTACGTACTAGGACTTCTGTCCAAGAATGGTGTCCGCGACGGGAGGGCAATGGTCGAGCAAGCAGGTTTCCCTAGTAAACCTTGTATGGTAAACATACCCAAGCGTGTCCGTATGCACGCAACGATAGTCACGAACGGGCACATACCTAGGGAAAGTACTCTACGTACTAGGACTTCTGTCCAAGAATGGTGTCCGCGACGGGAGGGCAATGGTCGAGCAAGCAGGTTTCCCTAGTAAACCTTGTATGGTAAACATACCCAAGCGTGTCCGTATGCACGCAACGATAGTCACGAACGGGCACATACCTAGGGAAAGTACTCTACGTACTAGGACTTCTGTCCAAGAATGGTGTCCGCGACGGGAGGGCAATGGTCGAGCAAGCAGGTTTCCCTAGTAAACCTTGTATGGTAAACATACCCAAGCGTGTCCGTATGCACGCAACGATAGTCACGAACGGGCACATACCTAGGGAAAGTACTCTACGTACTAGGACTTCTGTCCAAGAATGGTGTCCGCGACGGTCGGGGAAGCAGGTTACTTATCATGGCAAACAAGTTAAATAGCTACCTTAAGAGAACGAAAGTTACTGTGGATGGAACAAAACGTGTGCCTAGAATTCCTTCCTGGTTTCCCTAGTAAACCTTGTATGGTAAACATACCCAAGCGTGTCCGTATGCACGCAACGATAGTCACGAACGGGCACATACCTAGGGAAAGTACTCTACGTACTAGGACTTCTGTCCAAGAATGGTGTCCGCGACGGGAGGGCAATGGTCGAGCAAGCAGGTTTCCCTAGTAAACCTTGTATGGTAAACATACCCAAGCGTGTCCGTATGCACGCAACGATAGTCACGAACGGGCACATACCTAGGGAAAGTACTCTACGTACTAGGACTTCTGTCCAAGAATGGTGTCCGCGACGGTCGGGGAAGCAGGTTGCTTATCATGGCAAACAAGTTAAATAGCTACCTTAAGAGAACGAAAGTTACTGTGGATGGAACAAAACGTGTGCCTAGAATTCCTTCCTGGTTTCCCTAGTAAACCTTGTATGGTAAACATACCCAAGCGTGTCCGTATGCACGCAACGATAGTCACGAACGGGCACATACCTAGGGAAAGTACTCTACGTACTAGGACTTCTGTCCAAGAATGGTGTCCGCGACGGGAGGGCAATGGTCGAGCAAGCAGGTTTCCCTAGTAAACCTTGTATGGTAAACATACCCAAGCGTGTCCGTATGCACGCAACGATAGTCACGAACGGGCACATACCTAGGGAAAGTACTCTACGTACTAGGACTTCTGTCCAAGAATGGTGTCCGCGACGGGAGGGCAATGGTCGAGCAAGCAGGTTTCCCTAGTAAACCTTGTATGGTAAACATACCCAAGCGTGTCCGTATGCACGCAACGATAGTCACGAACGGGCACATACCTAGGGAAAGTACTCTACGTACTAGGACTTCTGTCCAAGAATGGTGTCCGCGACGGGAGGGCAATGGTCGAGCAAGCAGGTTTCCCTAGTAAACCTTGTATGGTAAACATACCCAAGCGTGTCCGTATGCACGCAACGATAGTCACGAACGGGCACATACCTAGGGAAAGTACTCTACGTACTAGGACTTCTGTCCAAGAATGGTGTCCGCGACGGGAGGGCAATGGTCGAGCAAGCAGGTTTCCCTAGTAAACCTTGTATGGTAAACATACCCAAGCGTGTCCGTATGCACGCAACGATAGTCACGAACGGGCACATACCTAGGGAAAGTACTCTACGTACTAGGACTTCTGTCCAAGAATGGTGTCCGCGACGGGAGGGCAATGGTCGAGCAAGCAGGTTTCCCTAGTAAACCTTGTATGGTAAACATACCCAAGCGTGTCCGTATGCACGCAACGATAGTCACGAACGGGCACATACCTAGGGAAAGTACTCTACGTACTAGGACTTCTGTCCAAGAATGGTGTCCGCGACGGGAGGGCAATGGTCGAGCAAGCAGGTTTCCCTAGTAAACCTTGTATGGTAAACATACCCAAGCGTGTCCGTATGCACGCAACGATAGTCACGAACGGGCACATACCTAGGGAAAGTACTCTACGTACTAGGACTTCTGTCCAAGAATGGTGTCCGCGACGGTCGGGGAAGCAGGTTGCTTATCATGGCAAACAAGTTAAATAGCTACCTTAAGAGAACGAAAGTTACTGTGGATGGAACAAAACGTGTGCCTAGAATTCCTTCCTGGTTTCCCTAGTAAACCTTGTATGGTAAACATACCCAAGCGTGTCCGTATGCACGCAACGATAGTCACGAACGGGCACATACCTAGGGAAAGTACTCTACGTACTAGGACTTCTGTCCAAGAATGGTGTCCGCGACGGGAGGGCAATGGTCGAGCAAGCAGGTTTCCCTAGTAAACCTTGTATGGTAAACATACCCAAGCGTGTCCGTATGCACGCAACGATAGTCACGAACGGGCACATACCTAGGGAAAGTACTCTACGTACTAGGACTTCTGTCCAAGAATGGTGTCCGCGACGGGAGGGCAATGGTCGAGCAAGCAGGTTTCCCTAGTAAACCTTGTATGGTAAACATACCCAAGCGTGTCCGTATGCACGCAACGATAGTCACGAACGGGCACATACCTAGGGAAAGTACTCTACGTACTAGGACTTCTGTCCAAGAATGGTGTCCGCGACGGGAGGGCAATGGTCGAGCAAGCAGGTTTCCCTAGTAAACCTTGTATGGTAAACATACCCAAGCGTGTCCGTATGCACGCAACGATAGTCACGAACGGGCACATACCTAGGGAAAGTACTCTACGTACTAGGACTTCTGTCCAAGAATGGTGTCCGCGACGGGAGGGCAATGGTCGAGCAAGCAGGTTTCCCTAGTAAACCTTGTATGGTAAACATACCCAAGCGTGTCCGTATGCACGCAACGATAGTCACGAACGGGCACATACCTAGGGAAAGTACTCTACGTACTAGGACTTCTGTCCAAGAATGGTGTCCGCGACGGGAGGGCAATGGTCGAGCAAGCAGGTTTCCCTAGTAAACCTTGTATGGTAAACATACCCAAGCGTGTCCGTATGCACGCAACGATAGTCACGAACGGGCACATACCTAGGGAAAGTACTCTACGTACTAGGACTTCTGTCCAAGAATGGTGTCCGCGACGGGAGGGCAATGGTCGAGCAAGCAGGTTTCCCTAGTAAACCTTGTATGGTAAACATACCCAAGCGTGTCCGTATGCACGCAACGATAGTCACGAACGGGCACATACCTAGGGAAAGTACTCTACGTACTAGGACTTCTGTCCAAGAATGGTGTCCGCGACGGGAGGGCAATGGTCGAGCAAGCAGGTTTCCCTAGTAAACCTTGTATGGTAAACATACCCAAGCGTGTCCGTATGCACGCAACGATAGTCACGAACGGGCACATACCTAGGGAAAGTACTCTACGTACTAGGACTTCTGTCCAAGAATGGTGTCCGCGACGGGAGGGCAATGGTCGAGCAAGCAGGTTTCCCTAGTAAACCTTGTATGGTAAACATACCCAAGCGTGTCCGTATGCACGCAACGATAGTCACGAACGGGCACATACCTAGGGAAAGTACTCTACGTACTAGGACTTCTGTCCAAGAATGGTGTCCGCGACGGGAGGGCAATGGTCGAGCAAGCAGGTTTCCCTAGTAAACCTTGTATGGTAAACATACCCAAGCGTGTCCGTATGCACGCAACGATAGTCACGAACGGGCACATACCTAGGGAAAGTACTCTACGTACTAGGACTTCTGTCCAAGAATGGTGTCCGCGACGGGAGGGCAATGGTCGAGCAAGCAGGTTTCCCTAGTAAACCTTGTATGGTAAACATACCCAAGCGTGTCCGTATGCACGCAACGATAGTCACGAACGGGCACATACCTAGGGAAAGTACTCTACGTACTAGGACTTCTGTCCAAGAATGGTGTCCGCGACGGGAGGGCAATGGTCGAGCAAGCAGGTTTCCCTAGTAAACCTTGTATGGTAAACATACCCAAGCGTGTCCGTATGCACGCAACGATAGTCACGAACGGGCACATACCTAGGGAAAGTACTCTACGTACTAGGACTTCTGTCCAAGAATGGTGTCCGCGACGGGAGGGCAATGGTCGAGCAAGCAGGTTTCCCTAGTAAACCTTGTATGGTAAACATACCCAAGCGTGTCCGTATGCACGCAACGATAGTCACGAACGGGCACATACCTAGGGAAAGTACTCTACGTACTAGGACTTCTGTCCAAGAATGGTGTCCGCGACGGGAGGGCAATGGTCGAGCAAGCAGGTTTCCCTAGTAAACCTTGTATGGTAAACATACCCAAGCGTGTCCGTATGCACGCAACGATAGTCACGAACGGGCACATACCTAGGGAAAGTACTCTACGTACTAGGACTTCTGTCCAAGAATGGTGTCCGCGACGGGAGGGCAATGGTCGAGCAAGCAGGTTTCCCTAGTAAACCTTGTATGGTAAACATACCCAAGCGTGTCCGTATGCACGCAACGATAGTCACGAACGGGCACATACCTAGGGAAAGTACTCTACGTACTAGGACTTCTGTCCAAGAATGGTGTCCGCGACGGGAGGGCAATGGTCGAGCAAGCAGGTTTCCCTAGTAAACCTTGTATGGTAAACATACCCAAGCGTGTCCGTATGCACGCAACGATAGTCACGAACGGGCACATACCTAGGGAAAGTACTCTACGTACTAGGACTTCTGTCCAAGAATGGTGTCCGCGACGGGAGGGCAATGGTCGAGCAAGCAGGTTTCCCTAGTAAACCTTGTATGGTAAACATACCCAAGCGTGTCCGTATGCACGCAACGATAGTCACGAACGGGCACATACCTAGGGAAAGTACTCTACGTACTAGGACTTCTGTCCAAGAATGGTGTCCGCGACGGGAGGGCAATGGTCGAGCAAGCAGGTTTCCCTAGTAAACCTTGTATGGTAAACATACCCAAGCGTGTCCGTATGCACGCAACGATAGTCACGAACGGGCACATACCTAGGGAAAGTACTCTACGTACTAGGACTTCTGTCCAAGAATGGTGTCCGCGACGGGAGGGCAATGGTCGAGCAAGCAGGTTTCCCTAGTAAACCTTGTATGGTAAACATACCCAAGCGTGTCCGTATGCACGCAACGATAGTCACGAACGGGCACATACCTAGGGAAAGTACTCTACGTACTAGGACTTCTGTCCAAGAATGGTGTCCGCGACGGGAGGGCAATGGTCGAGCAAGCAGGTTTCCCTAGTAAACCTTGTATGGTAAACATACCCAAGCGTGTCCGTATGCACGCAACGATAGTCACGAACGGGCACATACCTAGGGAAAGTACTCTACGTACTAGGACTTCTGTCCAAGAATGGTGTCCGCGACGGGAGGGCAATGGTCGAGCAAGCAGGTTTCCCTAGTAAACCTTGTATGGTAAACATACCCAAGCGTGTCCGTATGCACGCAACGATAGTCACGAACGGGCACATACCTAGGGAAAGTACTCTACGTACTAGGACTTCTGTCCAAGAATGGTGTCCGCGACGGGAGGGCAATGGTCGAGCAAGCAGGTTTCCCTAGTAAACCTTGTATGGTAAACATACCCAAGCGTGTCCGTATGCACGCAACGATAGTCACGAACGGGCACATACCTAGGGAAAGTACTCTACGTACTAGGACTTCTGTCCAAGAATGGTGTCCGCGACGGGAGGGCAATGGTCGAGCAAGCAGGTTTCCCTAGTAAACCTTGTATGGTAAACATACCCAAGCGTGTCCGTATGCACGCAACGATAGTCACGAACGGGCACATACCTAGGGAAAGTACTCTACGTACTAGGACTTCTGTCCAAGAATGGTGTCCGCGACGGGAGGGCAATGGTCGAGCAAGCAGGTTTCCCTAGTAAACCTTGTATGGTAAACATACCCAAGCGTGTCCGTATGCACGCAACGATAGTCACGAACGGGCACATACCTAGGGAAAGTACTCTACGTACTAGGACTTCTGTCCAAGAATGGTGTCCGCGACGGGAGGGCAATGGTCGAGCAAGCAGGTTTCCCTAGTAAACCTTGTATGGTAAACATACCCAAGCGTGTCCGTATGCACGCAACGATAGTCACGAACGGGCACATACCTAGGGAAAGTACTCTACGTACTAGGACTTCTGTCCAAGAATGGTGTCCGCGACGGTCGGGGAAGCAGGTTGCTTATCATGGCAAACAAGTTAAATAGCTACCTTTTTTTTTTTTTTTTTTTTTTTTTTTTTTTTTTTTTTTTTTTTTTTTTTTTTTTTTTTTTTTTTTTTTTTTGTTAACGAAGAGTGAGCATATTCCATCCCCCTCTCCGACTTACCCAACCCGGCCGGTACGCTGTGGTGCGTATTACTTCATGCGGAGTCGTGTGTGCGGTTGCACCCTGGCTCACGACGCATCTTCTGCGGCGATCTGGTCTGCTGATGCTGCTTATTACGCTGCTTTCCGTGGTGCGACGCGGTCCCTGTGATCCTATCGCCCACACTTCGGGTGGGCAATGGGGGGTCTGCATCGTTGGTCACCACTCCAAGCACGTAAGGCAGTTCTCCTGAAATGAAATTTGGATAGAGGAAACAAGAAAACAGAAAAGAGAAAGAAACAGCTGAAAATAGATGAGAGAAGAGAAAAAGAAAGCTGGAAAGAAACGAAAGGAAAGAAGAAAGATTAGTAACTTTCCAGCTTACGGTGGCCCTTGTGGCACGGGTTGTTGCCGTGCCGCAGGGCCTGAAGGACCGCCATTTGCGTCCCTCGCCCGCCGTCTGGCCCGCCTGCGTCGCCTTGCCGTTGGTGGACGCTCGACATCCCATCTCGCTTGGAGAGTGGAGAAGATTGTCCTGGCGGCGGCGCGGACGGCCTCCCACGTATCGCTGCGGGCGCACATTTCCGAGACAATGTTATCCATTGTTACTCGGGAATGGCACCGCTGCTGCATCTCGTTCCGGATCCGATCGAACCGTGGACAGTGGAACAGCACGTGTTCCACGTCTTCCACGGCGTCCCCACATTCGGGGCAGTTGGGCGAGCCATCCAGGATGCCTTTCTCGACGAAATAGGAGCGCAAGAACCCGTGCCCCGTGAGGAGCTGGGTGAGGAAAAAGTCGACTTCCCCATGCTTGCGGCTGACCCAGAGATTAATGTCTGGGATCAGTCTCCTCGTCTTCAATCCTGGTGCTCCTGGTTGCCCTGCACCCGTTGTCCACTGGTCCTGCCAGCGCCTCATCGTTTCCTCCCGTTGCCGCTTCCGGATGTCCGATTGAACGCCACCACTCGCTACCTTTTCGTCGTGGCAGCGGATATCCTCCTGCATGAGAAGGACTAACGGGGTGGTGTTGGCGACAACGCAAGCGGCATCATAGGATACGGTCTGGAAGGCGCTGGCGACTCGGAGAGCCCCCGGTCGATGCGCCCTTTGGACCGATTTGCGATGGGTCTCCTTGTCTAAGACCCATCGCCCCCAGGTGGCAACTCCGTATCGGATGATACTGTTGCCGACGTTTACGAGCTGTCTCCTACTGCGGCTCTTAGGACCACGCTTATTCGGCATCAGGCAGGTCAAGGCATTCGTAATCCTTGAAGCCTTATTGACCACCCTCTCCAGATGCCGGCTGTGGTGCTGTTTGCGACAGAGGTCCACTCCCAGGTATTTCAGCGTTTCCGTGGATTGGATCGAGTGACCGCCCACTTGTAGCTCTGCGAGCTGCGGGACATGATGGGTACAAAAGATCATGAACCCGGTCTTTTGGTGGGCAAGTTCCAAACCGACTCCTTGCAACCACCGCTCGATCCTCTCCAGGTTAGCCGTTGCTAACGCGCTGACCTGTTCCGTGGTCCTTCCCAAAAATGTGAAGGCCACGTCGTCAGCAAACCCGATGATGTCCGCTCGTAGTCCTTCGAGCGGCAAGCGGAGTAGGTCGTCATACATGACGTTCCACAGTGTTGGTCCTAGAACCGAACCCTGAGGAACGCCAGCAGATACAGTCCTCGACACTACTCCTTCATCCGTATCGTAGTGGAGCGTTCGGCCAATAAAATAGTTCCGCAGCAACGCCTGCAAATAAGGCGGAGTGTTTTTACGCTGCAGAGCTTGGCCGATCGCTGTCCAGTTTGCCGAGTTGAAGGCATTCCGGACGTCCACCGTTACCACCGCACAGAGGCGATCTCCCTTTCGCTTTTTATCAAGAGCGACTTTCCCGTTATCCATCACCCGAGTGATGGCATCCACGGTCGAACGCCCTTTACGGAAACCGTATTGGGCATCCGAAAGTCCCCCCGTTGACTCCAGGTGGGTTGTCAGCCTCCGCTGAATCAACCGCTCCAAAATTTTCCCCAACACACTCAGCAAGCAAATGGGCCGGTATGACGAGGGCTCCCCAGGTGGTTTCCCCGACTTGGTAAGCAGCACCAGTTGCTGCCGCTTCCATGCGTCGGGGAAAGTGCCTGTCTCCAGTAGCTGCTTATAGCTTTTGGCAAAAACGGCAGGAAAAGCCATAATTGCCGCAGCTGCAGCCATGTTCGGAATATTGTCGTCCCCTGGAGCTTTCTTGGGGTTGAGTGAGCGGGCAATCTCCTTCAACTCTTCCGCCAACTCCTCCTCCGAGACCGGATCCATCGGATCCCCACCTACTTCCGTCTCGGGCCACTCCATCGGGGGACGCTCGGGAAAGAGCTCATTCACGATGAACTGGAGCTTATTAGCGTCCCGTTCCATCGGAACCCGAGCTCCTTCCCACTGTTGCTTGCGGATTTGGTACGCAGGGCCAAAGCCGTGCGGTTCCAATTGTTCCGGCAAATCCTGCTTGTGTTGGTCCTTGCTGAGCTTGACGGCCCGTTCCAGGGCAGCGCGTGCGTCCGACTTCATTTGACGCCTTTCCTCGCGCTGCTCCTCGGTCCGGGCCCGGTTGAACCGCCGTTTCATTCCATGAAAATGGCTGCGCAACCGATCAATCTCGGACGTCCACCAATAAACTGGACGCCGGCCCTGTCGCCTTGGGGGTTGTCTAGGCATGGTGCCGTCACAAGCCACCGTAATGGCCTGGGTCAGCTCCTCTGCCGTAGCAACATGCCCAAAAATGTCCTGGTCCCTCAAGATTTCAACGAACAAATCCTTGTCGAAGAATCTTGTGGACCACCTTCCCCCATTCACTGCTGAGTGTCCCACGTTATTGGCGCGCTGTCTCGGAACCCTGCCGACCACAAACTTAATAGTATTGTGGTCACTTGGGGTTTCGTCACAAACGCGCCAATTATTTTCCCCTACCAAAGAGGGCTGCAAAACGACACGTCCACTATGGAGTTGCGGCCATTTCCCCCCATCCAAGTGCTCTGGTTGCCCTGGTTTAGGAGAACCAATCCCAAAGCAGCCGCCGCGTCCATCACAACTCCCCCCCTAGATACCCTTTCCCCATCGTTTGGCCTTCGCTCCATCCCCCATGCACCTGACCAGGCGTTTACGTCACCCCCGATCACGGTGTCCCGATTCCGTGGGAGTACAGACACAATTTCGGTCCATTTGCGTTTGTATTCCTCGACAGTCAAATCGGAACCCACGGGTGGTAGGTAAACGGAGCAGAAAACAATTCCCCGCATCTCGACCACAACGAAGTCCTCGCGTTGGTTGTCAATGATGCGCTGAAAAGGATAATCCCCAACTGATACCACTGCAACCCGGCCAGTGGTATCGGTAACCCAATTGCTGTTATTACTCGGCACCCAATAGGGGTCCGAGAGAATCAAAATATCACAACCCTCGGCACGAGCACTTTGCAAAAGCAAGTCTTGTGCCATTTGGTCATGATTGAGGTTCTGTTGGAACACTCTAATCATGACTGGGCTGTGGGGTTACCTTTCCAAAGTAGCGGCAACTGCGCTGGCCCAGCGAGTGCCCGATTGCATCCGGACCCTGGCATCCCAAGCACTTCCGCTCCCTAGTGCACGGACCCTCGTGCTTATCTTCTGCGCAACGGTGGCATTTGCTACTACGGTCCTTGCCACGGCAGCGGGCAGCAGTATGCCCGTATTCGTAGCACCGGTAGCATTGCCGCCGGCGTTCCAATAGCCGAAGCCTGCAGCATTTGCTAAAACCCACCGTGTATTGCCTCGCAAGGGCCTGGTCGGTGACCGCTATTGCTGGGCAATCGAAAAATGCGACCAACGTACCGTAATGTGTTTTTACGGTCGTGATTTGGTCGCTGAAAATTTCAACGCCCAACGCGGCACTCATTTCCGAAGAAATTTCTTCGGATGAAGTGCCAGGCGGAATGTTGGTGCAGTTCACCCGCACTGAGGGTGTCCGCGGTCGGCATTTGGCTTTGCCGTCAAGAGCTTTGGACACCTCTCTCCAAAGGGTCATCGTTTCCTGGTGCGACAATGGTGCTAATTCCAGGAGTAGATGACCCTTGAAGTTTGTGCGAATTCTCTGCACATCCTCCTTTTTCACCGTTTCCCTAAGGATTGGCATCATGTCCGCGTACTTGAATCCCCCAATTGATTCAAGTTCAATAGCATTTGGCATTCTGCCGGCCCTGGGATTAAAGGCAGGTGCCGGCTTTTGCTTGGGTTGGGAAGCAGAAGGTTGGGTATTTGCGGCGAGGCTGGCTGCTTGCTCAGCTTCACGCTGCTTCTTCCTCTTCCTCCTCTCCCGGCGCACGGCAGTCTTCCCCTTTACCGTCCGCCATTCTTGCGCCCCCTCTTGCCCCCTTGTGGTCCAGATCCCTGGTCACTTGAAAAAATTTCCCCTGCCAACGGTTCCTCTGCCGCAACAACCTTACTATTTTCCCCCTTCCCACCCTTTCCCTTTTTCTTGCTATTTTTCCCTCCTTGACCTGCCAACTGTTGTCCCTGTTCCTTATTTCCTGCTGTCTTGGCCTCGTTTTCCCTAACTATTATGTCATACATCTCCCGCATGATTCCCCCAAAAACAGTGAAGAATTTGGTGACGTCCGACTCATTCAAGGGAATGGAACCCGGTTGCTGATCCTGATTAGGGCCTGCCAAAGGCCCTAAGTCTTGCTCCACAACCGGATCCTCCACCACAAGATCCTCTGTTCCCGTTCCCACATCAATTCCTGACCCGGCCTCCCCTAGCCAAAATGCTGGAAGGTTGTGCAACAGGGCTAATACTGAGCCTATACGCTGTTCCCAATCAGAAAATTGGGGCGTTTTTGCTAAAATAGCCCTGTGCTTCACGGTGTCCCTGATAAACAGCATGAGCTCATGTTTTGCTTTCTGCAATGGGCCCATGGGATTGGAATCTGCTGGATATGCAGTTGCGAAAAATTTCCTGTCATATGTTTGCCCTGCCTTGGAACCCTCCCCTTGGCTGTCTTCCGCGATCTGCGGGAGAACAGATACCCTTTTTGCTTTCCCCTCCACCTCTACCGAAGAAGCTCTTCGTAAGGCAGGTGCCATCGCCTTGGGGGCTATCAGCTGGTTTGTTGATGCCCGTCTACCAAAGCTGGTGGCCGAAGCCTTAGACGGGGACATCGTTCCCAGTGAGCTACGGCGGGTGGAATATCTACTGGTTCCTGCCTTTGAGGGACTATTTCTACGAAGTAAAGTGGAGCGTGTATTCATCACCATTTTTCTACCGTTAATTTCTATGGTTAATTTCTATGGAGTTATTTATGACTGTCTACTGATTTTCTAAAGGACTGGCAAAATTTTAATTAATTGATTGAATAATTTAGGATACTTTGGGATGATGTAACTACGGAGTGTCGATTCAGGAGGGATTTTAATGTTAATTTATGATAATTAAGAAGGAAAATTAAAATAATTGTCGTGTTTTGACGCGAGATGTCAATAGATTTCGCGCTGTATATAAACTGTCAATAGTTTTTTTTTTGTCGGTGTTATTGAACGTTTAATGTAAATGTCAGTCACGTAATTAATTAATTTGTCAGGCCTGATTAAGTGTCAATTGAACAAATTATTATTGGTTGTCAATTGTCTAGGGTCAATTGTCAAAGGTCGAAAATTTAATGTCACGTTTGTTATTAAATTAAACAGAAGCTATTTTAAAATTATAATATTGTAACAAACAAGGAAATTTAAATTGAGTTAGTTTAATTTAGCAAGATTAGTCATAAATGAATAGCATCAATTATTTAAATGTCAAAGAATACATGAGAGAGTGTATAAGGTAATTAAGATTGGATTAAGTTAAATAAAGTGAAGGGGGCTCTTTTTTTTTTTTTGAGTGGTAAGAAGGGGGGAAGGAATTCCGATAATTATTTATAAGGTATCAAGCTTAATAAATTGAAAATTTAGATTGTTTTATTTAAAAAGCTGTCAGTCTATTTAATGTCAATGTCAGGTGTAAAAAAATGTCAGAATTGTTTATTGTCAAATGAAAATGACGTTTATGTCAAGAGTGCTGATATAAATCTAACCAAACGGTTTAATTAAATATGAAGATGTTAGAAATCGGCAAGGAATTAATAATAATTAATTTAAATCGAATATAATTTCTATGTGGATATTTAAAAGAAATGTTTCAACTGTTATGATGATTATTCAAAAAAATTAGGAGTTTAATTTATAAATTTCTTTTGTCAATCAAGTGATTTTGGATATTAATAATGTAAATATGTTAATTATTAAGGATGCCAGCAAAAAATTTATTTATATGAATTATTTTAATTAAATAATTTAGAATTTTAAGCAAAAGTGAGTTAAATTTAAATTAAATGTTTGAATATTATTAAATTTTTCCGTTACGACTGTTAATTAATTTAAGTAATAACTGTCAACCAATTAAATGTCGAAGCGACGTCATTGTCAGAAATATTGAGCTGTCAATTTGATAATGTGTCAACGTTTGATGTCAAGTGGTCAGCTGTTATTTGATAATGTAAATAAATCTATTTAATTAATTTAAAAACTATTCAAATCGAAAAACTAATTTATTTTTAATAAACATGCAGAGGACCGGGATGAAAATAATAACTACGTGATTAAATAAAATTTCTATTTGGAAATGAATTTAGATTGAAACTAATGTCAAGTGGAATTAATATTGGGTGTAAGGGAAATGATTTAAATGGCTTGTAATGGAAATTATGCTTAAAAATGATGAAGCAATGAAATTAAAAGCAAGAATATATATTTGTATATTATTGCGCTGAAGGCGATGTCAATATATTATTAATTAATGACTTATTTAAATAATATATATTTGTATATATATATTTATAAAGAATAAAATAATATTTAAATGATTTAATTGAAATAAAATTGCCAACGGAAAGTAACTGAACTAGTGTAAATATTATTATTATCGCGGAAGGCTTGGTGTATTAAATTTAATTCTTCAGAATTTTAGTTATTTCAAAATTTTGAGATTTGAATGAAATGAATGAAATGAATGAAATTTAGGAATGCTTAAAAGTGACAAACTACGTGAGGAGACGTGTGTGCTTCAACGTTACAGGTAAAATGGGAATTTTCCCCCGTTCTATTTTGGCTATGCTACGGGTTACAGGTAAAATGGGTTTCCGGTCACCTTGTCTATGCTCCGTTATTGGAGATTATTTTGTTAGCTTTACGAGAGTTTTGAAATTTTGTTAGGATGGATACTTTAAATTTAAATATTCAGTTCTACTTTGAATGAATATAATGATAAGCAAAGCAATAATAAAATAGGATTTAGTTTAAATTGAATATGAGGTCTGCATGGATAATTAAAATATTGAGTCAACTAATATAAGAATTATTTATGGAGTATGGCTTTAAAAGTATTAATTGATTTTTTAATCTTTTGTTATTGTTTATTAAATCGTTCTTGTGGGATCGGGCCGGCAGATAAAAGTAGTAAAGTATTTAATGAAAGTATTTAAGAACCCTTGAGTAAAAGTGAGTTTATTTAATTTAAATGTTGAGTATAATTAATTAATCAATTGCAAGTGTCAAATTATTTAATTTAATGTCAAAATGGTATGGGGCTTTAATATAAATCTTTTTAAATTATTGCTCAACTTTCAAAATAAGAAATATTAATTATTATAAGACATGCAAACAACCGGGGAAAAAAAGCTACGTGATTTAATGAACTTCTACTTGTTAAGGGTTTTGGATGGAGAGAACGTATTGTCAATAATTAATAAGGTGGAGAATTGTAATTTAAGCAAACGAGTTATTAAAATTGAATTATAAATTAATTTATATTAAGTAGGAAGATGTATAAGAAATTAAATTGATGGTTTAAATGAAAGTTTGCTATGGCAATAATGAAGCAACGAATTAAAATTGAGATTTTTTTTTTTATTTGATGTATTTCGCTTAAGGCGTTTTAATATTTTTTTTATTTGAAAACTTGTTAATTAAATAATAATTTGAAAAGTATGAATTAATATTAAAAGAATTTAATTGAAATAACTTGCCGACGGAAAGAATTGAACTAGTGTAAATAAAATTATTATAGCGGAAGGCTTCGTATGTGTTGATTTAATTCTTTGGAGTTTAACTTATTTAAATATTTGTGATTTGAATGAATGAATGAAATGAATGAAGTTTAGGAATGCTTAAACCGGGAGAAAAGGAGTAAATACGTGATTTAATAAATTTCTACTTGTAAGGGTTATGGATTGGGAGAACGTATTGCCATTAATTTAAAAAGTGAAGAATTGTAATTAAGCAACTGAGTTTGTTAAATTGAATTTTGACGTAATTTATATTAAGTTTAAGATGTATATAAGAATTCAGATCGATTGTAGAGTGAATTAAATTGATGGTTTGAAATTGAAGTATGCTATTGCAATAATGAGGCAATGTATTAAAGAGGAATTTATTTAATTTTGCTGTATTGTGTTAAGGCGGTTTAATTAATTTAATAAAGAGACTTGTTTAAATGAAGATTTTTCGTATTAATATTGAATATAATAAATAATATTTAAATATTTAAGTTAAGATAAAATTTCCAACGGAAAGTAACTGGACTGGTTTAATTATTATTATCGCGGAAGGCTTTGTATGTGTTAATTTAATTCTTCAGAGTTAAAGTTATTTCAAAATTTTGAGATTTGAATGAAATGAATGAAATGAATGAAATTTAGGAATGCTTAAAAGTGACAAACTACGTGAGGAGACGTGTGTGCTTCAACGTTACAGGTAAAATGGGAATTTTCCCCCGTTCTATTTTGGCTATGCTACGGGTTACAGGTAAAATGGGTTTCCGGTCACCTTGCTCTATGCTCCGTTATTGGAGATTATTTTGTTAGCTTTACGAGAGTTTTGAAATTTTGTTAGGATGGATTTTGAAATTTAAATGGTTAGCTCTACTGGGTTTGGAATTATTCTACTTTACGAATGGTGGTTTGAATTATTTATGTAATATATTTTTTGCCTATTTCTACTGTTAGTTTTATATTTAATATGAAATTTAATGCTGAGGGGGAGAAAGAATCGAAATAAGAAAATAAATGCAGTTTTATATAATAATGGTTTAGTTGGGGAACTAATTGAGATTTGGTTAGGTTGTGAATGGGATTTCAAATTCTACACTATAAAAATTAAAACTATTTGCCGGTTTGAAAACTCTCGATGTTTCTCGTCGCTGGAACAGATGGAACCGGGAGTCTCGAACACAACACACACTTAGCACAAGTATTCTCGTGGACCGCTCAACGAAAGCTTATTTGCAGAAGGCTTAATTAATTAATTTATTAATTGAACGCAGAAGGCGATGCTAATAATAATTGTCTTATAGGATTTTGAATAATTGGTTTTTTTTTTGCAGAGGGCAATTTAATTCAATAAATATGTTTGCTGAAGGCTTATGTAATTGATTTGGTTTATTTAAGGCAAACAGTTTATTTATAATTGTTATTAAATTTATAATAAATTGTGAAGTATTTTGCAGAAGGCAACTATTGAAAATAATTTTGTTCCAACGCTGAAGGCGATGCTAATTTCCCAATGGGAAAAAAAGGATTTAAAAAAAAGGCAAATTAAATTAATTGATTTTAATTAAATCAAATGCAGAAGGCTTATGGCAATCGGAGCAGTCAACACGAGAACACTGCACTTCACTTTTCACACACACACACACTAGTGATTCCGGCCGAAGTCTCAACGAATGCTTGATGCAGAAGGTTTAATTTAAAATAAGACGCTGAAGGCGATGCTTTTACTATTAATTTATTGAAATTGGCGAGTAAATTAAAATTTTAATATTTAAACTAGGTTAATTAAATGGTTTGAAAAGGTATTTAAGCGCTAAGGGCGATTCTAATAAGCAATTAAATGAATTTTTTGTGAATAAATGATTAGTGCAAAAGGCTAAATAATTAATAAAATATATTTGTTTTAGTTGCAGAAGGCAATTCTATTTATTTAATTTAATATAACTTGATTATTTATTTAATTTGTTTGCAGAAGGCACTTGGTAAAGACGCTGAAGGCGATGCTAAATTCCCGACGGCAAATGTGGGTTTGTAGAATTAAATTAAAATTGCAGAAGGCTTAGAACAAAAAGCAATCGGAGTTATCAAAACACGGAATCACTTCACTTTCACACACACACACACACAACACTAGTGATTCCGGCCG
The DNA here is from genome assembly GCF_017562075.2 of Anopheles merus. Taxonomy (NCBI): domain Eukaryota; kingdom Metazoa; phylum Arthropoda; class Insecta; order Diptera; family Culicidae; genus Anopheles; species Anopheles merus. The sequence goes on along the minus strand of NW_024427693.1, from coordinate 55,199 downwards.
AAGTCGTCGACGAAAGCTGTTTTTTTTTTAAATGAAAGCGCTGAAGGCGTTACAAAATGATATTGCTTAAGGCACTTTTTTTTAATAAAATTTATTAATCAATTGATTTGCAGAAGGCTTCAATTTATTTTCTTCACTGAAGGTGATTCTAAATAAATTAATTAAGTAAAATTAAATCAATTTTAAATGCTGAAGGCTTATTTAAAACAAATGGTTTATTAATGGGACACTGAAGGTGATGCTAATTTAAATTGGGAGTAAGTTAATTATATTTAAATAAAATCCACAAAAGGCAGTTAAATGGAAAACGCTGAAGGCGATGCTAATTTCCGCACGAAAAATGTGGGTTTATTGAATAAATTATTAATTGCAGAAGGCTTAATGCAAAGGGCGATCGGAGTTATCAAGACACGGAATCACTTCACTTCACTTTTTCACACACACACACACACAACACTAGTGATTCCGGCCGAAGTCGTCAACGAGAGCTTATTTAAAAAGATGCGCAGAAGGCGATGCTAAAATTTATTTAATTGCTTAAGGCACTTTTAAATAAAATAATCGAAAGAAAATTATTAATTTATATGTAAATATGCAGAAGGCTTTCTCTTTTGTAATACACTGAAGGTGATTCTAATATATTAAACAAGGGCAATTTAAATCTTTGTTTATTGCAGAAGGCTTTTAAAAATAAATGTATAATAATTGGCACTGAAGGTGATGCTAATTGTAATTAATGGAAAGTTAAAGAAATAGATATTAAAAAAATAATAAAAATCGCAAAATGCAGTTAATTCAAACGCTGAAGGCGATGCTAATTTCCCGACGGCAAATGTGGGTTTTTTTTGAATTATTATTTTTTGCAGAAGGCTTAACAAAAATGGCAATCGGAGTTATCAAGACACGGAATCACTTCACTTCACTCACACGTGGCACTTACAGTACCGGTTAACAATTCCAAAGCTTAATTATTTTTAAATTGCAAATATGCCGACGGAAAAAAGCCGATGGCAAAAATAAAAATTTTATTTTTAATACACAGTAGGTGATGCTAAAATGCCGACGGGAAAAAGCCGACGGCAAAAAGAAATAAATAAAATACACAGAAGGTGATGCTAAAATGCCGACGGGAAAAAAGCCGACGGCAAAATAAATAAAATTAAATAAAATACACAGAAGGTGATGCTAAAATGCCGACGGGAAAAAAAGCCGACGGCAAAAGAAATAAATAAAATACACAGAAGGTGATGCTAAAATGCCGACGGGAAAAAAGCCGACGGCAAAATAAATAAAATTAATTAAAATACACAGAAGGTGATGCTAAAATGCCGACGGGAAAAAAGCCGACGGCAAAAAGAAATAAATAAAATACACAGAAGGTGATGCTAAAATGCCGACGGGAAAAAAGCCGACGGCAAAATAATAAATTAAATAGATACACAGAAGGTGATGCTAAAATGCCGACGGGAAAAAAAGCCGACGGCAAAAAATTAAATAAAATAAAATACACAGAAGGTGATGCTAAAATGCCGACGGAAAAAAAGCCGACGGCAAAATAATTAAAATAATTAACGCAGAAGGCGATGCTAAAATGCCGACGGGAAAAAAGCCGACGGCAGAATAATTAAAATAATAAACGCAGAAGGCGATGCTAATAGCGGTTGGAATTGTTAACACGGAACACTGCACCACACTGCACCACACTGCACACACACACACACACACACACTGTATCAAGCACTCTAAAAACTGAGACTAGCAGAAGCACGACCTTCCTCGTCAACGGTTAAAAGAATACTGACACTTTCACACACACACACAAAATCACTGATCGCTGGGTATTGGGCAGCGTAACGCCGTCTCGAAGGCTGGAAGAAGACTGAGCGGATGAGCAGAGCACCGAGCAAATTTATACCGTAGCGGCGGGGCCTCCGGGTATAAAATGTTCGGTAGAACTCTGGTGTCGAGCGGGAGCGAGGTGAGAACACGTCTGCTCCGTTCGGCTGTCCGATGATGTCTAGTTAAATAGCTACCTTAAGAGAACGAAAGTTACTGTGGATGGAACAAAACGTGTGCCTAGAATTCCTTCCTGGTTCCCTAGTAAACCTTGTATGGTAAACATACCCAAGCGTGTCCGTATGCACGCAACGATAGTCACGAACGGGCACATACCTAGGGAAAGTACTCTACGTACTAGGACTTCTGTCCAAGAATGGTGTCCGCGACGGGAGGGCAATGGTCGAGCAAGCAGGTTTCCCTAGTAAACCTTGTATGGTAAACATACCCAAGCGTGTCCGTATGCACGCAACGATAGTCACGAACGGGCACATACCTAGGGAAAGTACTCTACGTACTAGGACTTCTGTCCAAGAATGGTGTCCGCGACGGGAGGGCAATGGTCGAGCAAGCAGGTTTCCCTAGTAAACCTTGTATGGTAAACATACCCAAGCGTGTCCGTATGCACGCAACGATAGTCACGAACGGGCACATACCTAGGGAAAGTACTCTACGTACTAGGACTTCTGTCCAAGAATGGTGTCCGCGACGGGAGGGCAATGGTCGAGCAAGCAGGTTTCCCTAGTAAACCTTGTATGGTAAACATACCCAAGCGTGTCCGTATGCACGCAACGATAGTCACGAACGGGCACATACCTAGGGAAAGTACTCTACGTACTAGGACTTCTGTCCAAGAATGGTGTCCGCGACGGGAGGGCAATGGTCGAGCAAGCAGGTTTCCCTAGTAAACCTTGTATGGTAAACATACCCAAGCGTGTCCGTATGCACGCAACGATAGTCACGAACGGGCACATACCTAGGGAAAGTACTCTACGTACTAGGACTTCTGTCCAAGAATGGTGTCCGCGACGGGAGGGCAATGGTCGAGCAAGCAGGTTTCCCTAGTAAACCTTGTATGGTAAACATACCCAAGCGTGTCCGTATGCACGCAACGATAGTCACGAACGGGCACATACCTAGGGAAAGTACTCTACGTACTAGGACTTCTGTCCAAGAATGGTGTCCGCGACGGGAGGGCAATGGTCGAGCAAGCAGGTTTCCCTAGTAAACCTTGTATGGTAAACATACCCAAGCGTGTCCGTATGCACGCAACGATAGTCACGAACGGGCACATACCTAGGGAAAGTACTCTACGTACTAGGACTTCTGTCCAAGAATGGTGTCCGCGACGGGAGGGCAATGGTCGAGCAAGCAGGTTTCCCTAGTAAACCTTGTATGGTAAACATACCCAAGCGTGTCCGTATGCACGCAACGATAGTCACGAACGGGCACATACCTAGGGAAAGTACTCTACGTACTAGGACTTCTGTCCAAGAATGGTGTCCGCGACGGTCGGGGAAGCAGGTTACTTATCATGGCAAACAAGTTAAATAGCTACCTTAAGAGAACGAAAGTTACTGTGGATGGAACAAAACGTGTGCCTAGAATTCCTCCTGGTTTCCCTAGTAAACCTTGTATGGTAAACATACCCAAGCGTGTCCGTATGCACGCAACGATAGTCACGAACGGGCACATACCTAGGGAAAGTACTCTACGTACTAGGACTTCTGTCCAAGAATGGTGTCCGCGACGGGAGGGCAATGGTCGAGCAAGCAGGTTTCCCTAGTAAACCTTGTATGGTAAACATACCCAAGCGTGTCCGTATGCACGCAACGATAGTCACGAACGGGCACATACCTAGGGAAAGTACTCTACGTACTAGGACTTCTGTCCAAGAATGGTGTCCGCGACGGGAGGGCAATGGTCGAGCAAGCAGGTTTCCCTAGTAAACCTTGTATGGTAAACATACCCAAGCGTGTCCGTATGCACGCAACGATAGTCACGAACGGGCACATACCTAGGGAAAGTACTCTACGTACTAGGACTTCTGTCCAAGAATGGTGTCCGCGACGGTGGGAAGCAGGTTGCTTATCATGTCAAACAAGTTAATTGCTACCTTAGAGAACGAAAGTTACTGTGACATGGAACAAAACGTGTGCCTAGAATTCCTTCCTGGTTTCCCTAGTAAACCTTGTATGGTAAACATACCCAAGCGTGTCCGTATGCACGCAACGATAGTCACGAACGGGCACATACCTAGGGAAAGTACTCTACGTACTAGGACTTCTGTCCAAGAATGGTGTCCGCGACGGGAGGGCAATGGTCGAGCAAGCAGGTTTCCCTAGTAAACCTTGTATGGTAAACATACCCAAGCGTGTCCGTATGCACGCAACGATAGTCACGAACGGGCACATACCTAGGGAAAGTACTCTACGTACTAGGACTTCTGTCCAAGAATGGTGTCCGCGACGGGAGGGCAATGGTCGAGCAAGCAGGTTTCCCTAGTAAACCTTGTATGGTAAACATACCCAAGCGTGTCCGTATGCACGCAACGATAGTCACGAACGGGCACATACCTAGGGAAAGTACTCTACGTACTAGGACTTCTGTCCAAGAATGGTGTCCGCGACGGGAGGGCAATGGTCGAGCAAGCAGGTTTCCCTAGTAAACCTTGTATGGTAAACATACCCAAGCGTGTCCGTATGCACGCAACGATAGTCACGAACGGGCACATACCTAGGGAAAGTACTCTACGTACTAGGACTTCTGTCCAAGAATGGTGTCCGCGACGGGAGGGCAATGGTCGAGCAAGCAGGTTTCCCTAGTAAACCTTGTATGGTAAACATACCCAAGCGTGTCCGTATGCACGCAACGATAGTCACGAACGGGCACATACCTAGGGAAAGTACTCTACGTACTAGGACTTCTGTCCAAGAATGGTGTCCGCGACGGTCGGGGAAGCAGGTTGCTTATCATGTCAAACAAGTTAAATTGCTACCTTAAGAGAACGAAAGTTACTGTGCATGGAACAAAACGTGTGCCTAGAATTCCTTCTGGTTTCCCTAGTAAACCTTGTATGGTAAACATACCCAAGCGTGTCCGTATGCACGCAACGATAGTCACGAACGGGCACATACCTAGGGAAAGTACTCTACGTACTAGGACTTCTGTCCAAGAATGGTGTCCGCGACGGGAGGGCAATGGTCGAGCAAGCAGGTTTCCCTAGTAAACCTTGTATGGTAAACATACCCAAGCGTGTCCGTATGCACGCAACGATAGTCACGAACGGGCACATACCTAGGGAAAGTACTCTACGTACTAGGACTTCTGTCCAAGAATGGTGTCCGCGACGGGAGGGCAATGGTCGAGCAAGCAGGTTTCCCTAGTAAACCTTGTATGGTAAACATACCCAAGCGTGTCCGTATGCACGCAACGATAGTCACGAACGGGCACATACCTAGGGAAAGTACTCTACGTACTAGGACTTCTGTCCAAGAATGGTGTCCGCGACGGTCGGGGAAGCAGGTTGCTTATCATGTCAAACAAGTTAAATGCTACCTTAAGAGAACGAAAGTTACTGTGCATGGAACAAAACGTGTGCCTAGAATTTTCCTGGTTTCCCTAGTAAACCTTGTATGGTAAACATACCCAAGCGTGTCCGTATGCACGCAACGATAGTCACGAACGGGCACATACCTAGGGAAAGTACTCTACGTACTAGGACTTCTGTCCAAGAATGGTGTCCGCGACGGGAGGGCAATGGTCGAGCAAGCAGGTTTCCCTAGTAAACCTTGTATGGTAAACATACCCAAGCGTGTCCGTATGCACGCAACGATAGTCACGAACGGGCACATACCTAGGGAAAGTACTCTACGTACTAGGACTTCTGTCCAAGAATGGTGTCCGCGACGGGAGGGCAATGGTCGAGCAAGCAGGTTTCCCTAGTAAACCTTGTATGGTAAACATACCCAAGCGTGTCCGTATGCACGCAACGATAGTCACGAACGGGCACATACCTAGGGAAAGTACTCTACGTACTAGGACTTCTGTCCAAGAATGGTGTCCGCGACGGGAGGGCAATGGTCGAGCAAGCAGGTTTCCCTAGTAAACCTTGTATGGTAAACATACCAAGCGTGTCCGTATGCACGCAACGATAGTCACGAACGGGCACATACCTAGGGAAAGTACTCTACGTACTAGGACTTCTGTCCAAGAATGGTGTCCGCGACGGGAGGGCAATGGTCGAGCAAGCAGGTTTCCCTAGTAAACCTTGTATGGTAAACATACCCAAGCGTGTCCGTATGCACGCAACGATAGTCACGAACGGGCACATACCTAGGGAAAGTACTCTACGTACTAGGACTTCTGTCCAAGAATGGTGTCCGCGACGGGAGGGCAATGGTCGAGCAAGCAGGTTTCCCTAGTAAACCTTGTATGGTAAACATACCCAAGCGTGTCCGTATGCACGCAACGATAGTCACGAACGGGCACATACCTAGGGAAAGTACTCTACGTACTAGGACTTCTGTCCAAGAATGGTGTCCGCGACGGGAGGGCAATGGTCGAGCAAGCAGGTTTCCCTAGTAAACCTTGTATGGTAAACATACCCAAGCGTGTCCGTATGCACGCAACGATAGTCACGAACGGGCACATACCTAGGGAAAGTACTCTACGTACTAGGACTTCTGTCCAAGAATGGTGTCCGCGACGGGAGGGCAATGGTCGAGCAAGCAGGTTTCCCTAGTAAACCTTGTATGGTAAACATACCCAAGCGTGTCCGTATGCACGCAACGATAGTCACGAACGGGCACATACCTAGGGAAAGTACTCTACGTACTAGGACTTCTGTCCAAGAATGGTGTCCGCGACGGGAGGGCAATGGTCGAGCAAGCAGGTTTCCCTAGTAACCTTGTATGGTAAACATACCCAAGCGTGTCCGTATGCACGCAACGATAGTCACGAACGGGCACATACCTAGGGAAAGTACTCTACGTACTAGGACTTCTGTCCAAGAATGGTGTCCGCGACGGGAGGGCAATGGTCGAGCAAGCAGGTTTCCCTAGTAAACCTTGTATGGTAAACATACCCAAGCGTGTCCGTATGCACGCAACGATAGTCACGAACGGGCACATACCTAGGGAAAGTACTCTACGTACTAGGACTTCTGTCCAAGAATGGTGTCCGCGACGGGAGGGCAATGGTCGAGCAAGCAGGTTTCCCTAGTAAACCTTGTATGGTAAACATACCCAAGCGTGTCCGTATGCACGCAACGATAGTCACGAACGGGCACATACCTAGGGAAAGTACTCTACGTACTAGGACTTCTGTCCAAGAATGGTGTCCGCGACGGGAGGGCAATGGTCGAGCAAGCAGGTTTCCCTAGTAAACCTTGTATGGTAAACATACCCAAGCGTGTCCGTATGCACGCAACGATAGTCACGAACGGGCACATACCTAGGGAAAGTACTCTACGTACTAGGACTTCTGTCCAAGAATGGTGTCCGCGACGGGAGGGCAATGGTCGAGCAAGCAGGTTTCCCTAGTAAACCTTGTATGGTAAACATACCCAAGCGTGTCCGTATGCACGCAACGATAGTCACGAACGGGCACATACCTAGGGAAAGTACTCTACGTACTAGGACTTCTGTCCAAGAATGGTGTCCGCGACGGGAGGGCAATGGTCGAGCAAGCAGGTTTCCCTAGTAAACCTTGTATGGTAAACATACCCAAGCGTGTCCGTATGCACGCAACGATAGTCACGAACGGGCACATACCTAGGGAAAGTACTCTACGTACTAGGACTTCTGTCCAAGAATGGTGTCCGCGACGGTCGGGGAAGCAGGTTACTTATCATGGCAAACAAGTTAAATAGCTACCTTAAGAGAACGAAAGTTACTGTGGATGGAACAAAACGTGTGCCTAGAATTCCTTCCTGGTTTCCCTAGTAAACCTTGTATGGTAAACATACCCAAGCGTGTCCGTATGCACGCAACGATAGTCACGAACGGGCACATACCTAGGGAAAGTACTCTACGTACTAGGACTTCTGTCCAAGAATGGTGTCCGCGACGGGAGGGCAATGGTCGAGCAAGCAGGTTTCCCTAGTAAACCTTGTATGGTAAACATACCCAAGCGTGTCCGTATGCACGCAACGATAGTCACGAACGGGCACATACCTAGGGAAAGTACTCTACGTACTAGGACTTCTGTCCAAGAATGGTGTCCGCGACGGTCGGGGAAGCAGGTTACTTATCATGGCAAACAAGTTAAATAGCTACCTTAAGAGAACGAAAGTTACTGTGGATGGAACAAAACGTGTGCCTAGAATTCCTTCCTGGTTTCCCTAGTAAACCTTGTATGGTAAACATACCCAAGCGTGTCCGTATGCACGCAACGATAGTCACGAACGGGCACATACCTAGGGAAAGTACTCTACGTACTAGGACTTCTGTCCAAGAATGGTGTCCGCGACGGGAGGGCAATGGTCGAGCAAGCAGGTTTCCCTAGTAAACCTTGTATGGTAAACATACCCAAGCGTGTCCGTATGCACGCAACGATAGTCACGAACGGGCACATACCTAGGGAAAGTACTCTACGTACTAGGACTTCTGTCCAAGAATGGTGTCCGCGACGGGAGGGCAATGGTCGAGCAAGCAGGTTTCCCTAGTAAACCTTGTATGGTAAACATACCCAAGCGTGTCCGTATGCACGCAACGATAGTCACGAACGGGCACATACCTAGGGAAAGTACTCTACGTACTAGGACTTCTGTCCAAGAATGGTGTCCGCGACGGGAGGGCAATGGTCGAGCAAGCAGGTTTCCCTAGTAAACCTTGTATGGTAAACATACCCAAGCGTGTCCGTATGCACGCAACGATAGTCACGAACGGGCACATACCTAGGGAAAGTACTCTACGTACTAGGACTTCTGTCCAAGAATGGTGTCCGCGACGGGAGGGCAATGGTCGAGCAAGCAGGTTTCCCTAGTAAACCTTGTATGGTAAACATACCCAAGCGTGTCCGTATGCACGCAACGATAGTCACGAACGGGCACATACCTAGGGAAAGTACTCTACGTACTAGGACTTCTGTCCAAGAATGGTGTCCGCGACGGGAGGGCAATGGTCGAGCAAGCAGGTTTCCCTAGTAAACCTTGTATGGTAAACATACCCAAGCGTGTCCGTATGCACGCAACGATAGTCACGAACGGGCACATACCTAGGGAAAGTACTCTACGTACTAGGACTTCTGTCCAAGAATGGTGTCCGCGACGGTCGGGGAAGCAGGTTACTTATCATGGCAAACAAGTTAAATAGCTACTTAAGAGAACGAAAGTTACTGTGGATGGAACAAAACGTGTGCCTAGAATTCCTTCCTGGTTTCCCTAGTAAACCTTGTATGGTAAACATACCCAAGCGTGTCCGTATGCACGCAACGATAGTCACGAACGGGCACATACCTAGGGAAAGTACTCTACGTACTAGGACTTCTGTCCAAGAATGGTGTCCGCGACGGGAGGGCAATGGTCGAGCAAGCAGGTTTCCCTAGTAAACCTTGTATGGTAAACATACCCAAGCGTGTCCGTATGCACGCAACGATAGTCACGAACGGGCACATACCTAGGGAAAGTACTCTACGTACTAGGACTTCTGTCCAAGAATGGTGTCCGCGACGGGAGGGCAATGGTCGAGCAAGCAGGTTTCCCTAGTAAACCTTGTATGGTAAACATACCCAAGCGTGTCCGTATGCACGCAACGATAGTCACGAACGGGCACATACCTAGGGAAAGTACTCTACGTACTAGGACTTCTGTCCAAGAATGGTGTCCGCGACGGGAGGGCAATGGTCGAGCAAGCAGGTTTCCCTAGTAAACCTTGTATGGTAAACATACCCAAGCGTGTCCGTATGCACGCAACGATAGTCACGAACGGGCACATACCTAGGGAAAGTACTCTACGTACTAGGACTTCTGTCCAAGAATGGTGTCCGCGACGGGAGGGCAATGGTCGAGCAAGCAGGTTTCCCTAGTAAACCTTGTATGGTAAACATACCCAAGCGTGTCCGTATGCACGCAACGATAGTCACGAACGGGCACATACCTAGGGAAAGTACTCTACGTACTAGGACTTCTGTCCAAGAATGGTGTCCGCGACGGGAGGGCAATGGTCGAGCAAGCAGGTTTCCCTAGTAAACCTTGTATGGTAAACATACCCAAGCGTGTCCGTATGCACGCAACGATAGTCACGAACGGGCACATACCTAGGGAAAGTACTCTACGTACTAGGACTTCTGTCCAAGAATGGTGTCCGCGACGGGAGGGCAATGGTCGAGCAAGCAGGTTTCCCTAGTAAACCTTGTATGGTAAACATACCCAAGCGTGTCCGTATGCACGCAACGATAGTCACGAACGGGCACATACCTAGGGAAAGTACTCTACGTACTAGGACTTCTGTCCAAGAATGGTGTCCGCGACGGGAGGGCAATGGTCGAGCAAGCAGGTTTCCCTAGTAAACCTTGTATGGTAAACATACCCAAGCGTGTCCGTATGCACGCAACGATAGTCACGAACGGGCACATACCTAGGGAAAGTACTCTACGTACTAGGACTTCTGTCCAAGAATGGTGTCCGCGACGGGAGGGCAATGGTCGAGCAAGCAGGTTTCCCTAGTAAACCTTGTATGGTAAACATACCCAAGCGTGTCCGTATGCACGCAACGATAGTCACGAACGGGCACATACCTAGGGAAAGTACTCTACGTACTAGGACTTCTGTCCAAGAATGGTGTCCGCGACGGGAGGGCAATGGTCGAGCAAGCAGGTTTCCCTAGTAAACCTTGTATGGTAAACATACCCAAGCGTGTCCGTATGCACGCAACGATAGTCACGAACGGGCACATACCTAGGGAAAGTACTCTACGTACTAGGACTTCTGTCCAAGAATGGTGTCCGCGACGGGAGGGCAATGGTCGAGCAAGCAGGTTTCCCTAGTAAACCTTGTATGGTAAACATACCCAAGCGTGTCCGTATGCACGCAACGATAGTCACGAACGGGCACATACCTAGGGAAAGTACTCTACGTACTAGGACTTCTGTCCAAGAATGGTGTCCGCGACGGGAGGGCAATGGTCGAGCAAGCAGGTTTCCCTAGTAAACCTTGTATGGTAAACATACCCAAGCGTGTCCGTATGCACGCAACGATAGTCACGAACGGGCACATACCTAGGGAAAGTACTCTACGTACTAGGACTTCTGTCCAAGAATGGTGTCCGCGACGGTCGGGGAATTGTGTGTTTGACTCAATTACCAAATCCTAGGAACATACATGTAGTGTATACAAACATTAACATTAACGCGTACGTTTGGGCTGCGCACTCCAAATGGTACACAAATAAGGGTGATTTTATGATCAGACGGACAAAAACAAAGGTGGAGAAGACAGTTTTCGGCACGATGTGCACAGAGCTCATTTCGTCGTCCCGGGCGAATGGAAAAACACAAAAATCGCGAGTTTCGCCCTCGGGCTACCGCCCTCGGGCGTATCTTTTTAGGTTTCTGTCTATAAAAGGGCAGGCCAAAAGGTGACCGGTTGAGATAAGCATTTTAAGCATACAAGCACTTTATTGCAACTTTTGACACAAAAACTAGGTACGTACATGTAGATTGTACAACATGGACATCCATGAACGCGTACGCTCGGGCTGCGCCCTCCGGTTGTACTTTCCCTGATCGGTACACAATTTTGGTGCATGTGTACCAACATGGACATCCATGAACGCGTACGCTCGGGCTGCGCCCTCCGTGTTGTACTTTCCCTGATCGGTACACAATTTTGGTGCATGTGTACCAACATGGACATCCATGAACGCGTACGCTCGGGCTGCGCCCTCCGTGTTGTACTTTCCCTGATCGGTACACAATTTTGGTGCACGGCTATCCTGACCGGCAACTTGTACCAACATGGACATCCATGAACGCGTACGTAGTGTACTTTCCCTGATCGGTACACAATTTTGGTGCATGTGTACCAACATGGACATCCATGAACGCGTACGCTCGGGCTGCGCCCTCCGTGTTGTACTTTCCCTGATCGGTACACAATTTTGGTGCACGGCTATCCTGACCGGCAACTTGTACCAACATGGACATCCATGAACGCGTACGTAGTGTACTTTCCTGATCGGTACACAATTTTGGTGCATGTGTACCAACATGGACATCCATGAACGCGTACGCTCGGGCTGCGCCCTCCGTGTTGTACTTTCCCTGATCGGTACACAATTTTGGTGCACGGCTATCCTGACCGGCAACTTGTACCAACATGGACATCCATGAACGCGTACGTAGTGTACTTTCCCTGATCGGTACACAATTTTGGTGCATGTGTACCAACATGGACATCCATGAACGCGTACGCTCGGGCTGCGCCCTCCGTGTTGTACTTTCCCTGATCGGTACACAATTTTGGTGCACGGCTATCCTGACCGGCAACTTGTACCAACATGGACATCCATGAACGCGTACGTAGTGTACTTTCCCTGATCGGTACACAATTTTGGTGCACGGCTTAGGAAATGGGCTTAAAATGTTATCACTCAATCCATTTAATCTTGTTATAGTCGATACTTACCGTGCCGACCAAGTAGGACACGATACAAGGCAATGTTGTTTGAGTAATAATATATCCGCCATACATTTCAGTACAAAATTGCTCGGTCAGACCTACGGCGGGCCATAACTCGAATACTAAACGTCGCAGACATGGGTCGTAGAACAATTTTAAGCTCGTCTAATCATTCTCTATCCGATTCTGGATAGTGGTTTTTTGACCACTTTTCATCATTTTGTGACACCCCGAACCTAGGGACAGCTCCCTAGCTTTTTGCAAAAAAGTGCACCGAACGGGCCGGAGAGCTCGAGTAGTCAAAAAAATTTTTTTCGCTAAAAACCCTCAAAACGTGTCAGAAACACACCCTAGATGATGAAAAGTGCAACCAGAAAGTCAACCGACAACATGCCCGGGGGTACCAATTTGCTCTACGCGTCCCTAGGTAGGGTACTTTTTCATACAAACATCAATGTGCACGGTGCACAAAGTGCGCGGAACAAAAATTGCTCGGTCAGACCTACGGCGGGCCATAACTCGAATACTAAACGTCGCAGACATGGGTCGTAGAACAATTTTAAGCTCGTCTAATCATTCTCTATCCGATTCTGGATAGTGGTTTTTTGACCACTTTTCATCATTTTGTGACACCCCGAACCTAGGGACAGCTCCCTAGCTTTTTGCAAAAAAGTGCACCGAACGGGCCGGAGAGCTCGAGTAGTCAAAAAAATTTTTTTCGCTAAAAACCCTCAAAACGTGTCAGAAACACACCCTAGATGATGAAAAGTGCAACCAGAAAGTCAACCGACAACATGCCCGGGGGTACCAATTTGCTCTACGCGTCCCTAGGTAGGGTACTTTTTCATACAAACATCAATGTGCACGGTGCACAAAGTGCGCGGAACAAAAATTGCTCGGTCAGACCTACGGCGGGCCATAACTCGAATACTAAACGTCGCAGACATGGGTCGTAGAACAATTTTAAGCTCGTCTAATCATTCTCTATCCGATTCTGGATAGTGGTTTTTTGACCACTTTTCATCATTTTGTGACACCCCGAACCTAGGGACAGCTCCCTAGCTTTTTGCAAAAAAGTGCACCGAACGGGCCGGAGAGCTCGAGTAGTCAAAAAAATTTTTTTCGCTAAAAACCCTCAAAACGTGTCAGAAACACACCCTAGATGATGAAAAGTGCAACCAGAAAGTCAACCGACAACATGCCCGGGGGTACCAATTTGCTCTACGCGTCCCTAGGTAGGGTACTTTTTCATACAAACATCAATGTGCACGGTGCACAAAGTGCGCGGAACAAAAATTGCTCGGTCAGACCTACGGCGGGCCATAACTCGAATACTAAACGTCGCAGACATGGGTCGTAGAACAATTTTAAGCTCGTCTAATCATTCTCTATCCGATTCTGGATAGTGGTTTTTTGACCACTTTTCATCATTTTGTGACACCCCGAACCTAGGGACAGCTCCCTAGCTTTTTGCAAAAAAGTGCACCGAACGGGCCGGAGAGCTCGAGTAGTCAAAAAAATTTTTTTCGCTAAAAACCCTCAAAACGTGTCAGAAACACACCCTAGATGATGAAAAGTGCAACCAGAAAGTCAACCGACAACATGCCCGGGGGTACCAATTTGCTCTACGCGTCCCTAGGTAGGGTACTTTTTCATACAAACATCAATGTGCACGGTGCACAAAGTGCGCGGAACAAAAATTGCTCGGTCAGACCTACGGCGGGCCATAACTCGAATACTAAACGTCGCAGACATGGGTCGTAGAACAATTTTAAGCTCGTCTAATCATTCTCTATCCGATTCTGGATAGTGGTTTTTTGACCACTTTTCATCATTTTGTGACACCCCGAACCTAGGGACAGCTCCCTAGCTTTTTGCAAAAAAGTGCACCGAACGGGCCGGAGAGCTCGAGTAGTCAAAAAAATTTTTTTCGCTAAAAACCCTCAAAACGTGTCAGAAACACACCCTAGATGATGAAAAGTGCAACCAGAAAGTCAACCGACAACATGCCCGGGGGTACCAATTTGCTCTACGCGTCCCTAGGTAGGGTACTTTTTCATACAAACATCAATGTGCACGGTGCACAAAGTGCGCGGAACAAAAATTGCTCGGTCAGACCTACGGCGGGCCATAACTCGAATACTAAACGTCGCAGACATGGGTCGTAGAACAATTTTAAGCTCGTCTAATCATTCTCTATCCGATTCTGGATAGTGGTTTTTTGACCACTTTTCATCATTTTGTGACACCCCGAACCTAGGGACAGCTCCCTAGCTTTTTGCAAAAAAGTGCACCGAACGGGCCGGAGAGCTCGAGTAGTCAAAAAAATTTTTTTCGCTAAAAACCCTCAAAACGTGTCAGAAACACACCCTAGATGATGAAAAGTGCAACCAGAAAGTCAACCGACAACATGCCCGGGGGTACCAATTTGCTCTACGCGTCCCTAGGTAGGGTACTTTTTCATACAAACATCAATGTGCACGGTGCACAAAGTGCGCGGAACAAAAATTGCTCGGTCAGACCTACGGCGGGCCATAACTCGAATACTAAACGTCGCAGACATGGGTCGTAGAACAATTTTAAGCTCGTCTAATCATTCTCTATCCGATTCTGGATAGTGGTTTTTTGACCACTTTTCATCATTTTGTGACACCCCGAACCTAGGGACAGCTCCCTAGCTTTTTGCAAAAAAGTGCACCGAACGGGCCGGAGAGCTCGAGTAGTCAAAAAAATTTTTTTCGCTAAAAACCCTCAAAACGTGTCAGAAACACACCCTAGATGATGAAAAGTGCAACCAGAAAGTCAACCGACAACATGCCCGGGGGTACCAATTTGCTCTACGCGTCCCTAGGTAGGGTACTTTTTCATACAAACATCAATGTGCACGGTGCACAAAGTGCGCGGAACAAAAATTGCTCGGTCAGACCTACGGCGGGCCATAACTCGAATACTAAACGTCGCAGACATGGGTCGTAGAACAATTTTAAGCTCGTCTAATCATTCTCTATCCGATTCTGGATAGTGGTTTTTTGACCACTTTTCATCATTTTGTGACACCCCGAACCTAGGGACAGCTCCCTAGCTTTTTGCAAAAAAGTGCACCGAACGGGCCGGAGAGCTCGAGTAGTCAAAAAAATTTTTTTCGCTAAAAACCCTCAAAACGTGTCAGAAACACACCCTAGATGATGAAAAGTGCAACCAGAAAGTCAACCGACAACATGCCCGGGGGTACCAATTTGCTCTACGCGTCCCTAGGTAGGGTACTTTTTCATACAAACATCAAAGTGCGCTTAGCAAAAGTTCTCCGTCAGACCTACGGCGGGCCATAACTCGAAAACTAAACGTCGCAGACATGGGTCGTAGAACAATTTTAAGTTCGTCTAATGATTCTACATCCGATTCTGGATAGTGGTTTTTTGACCACTTTTCAAAATTTTGTGACACCCCAAACCTAGGGGCAGCTCCCTAGCTTTTGTCAAAAAATGGTCACCGAACGGGCCGGAGAGCTCGAGTAGTCAAAAAATTTTTTTTCGCCAAAATCACTGAAAACGTGTAGAAAACGCATTTTAGATGATGAAAAGTGAAACCAGAACGTCAAACAACAACTTTTTTGGGGGTACCCTTTTTACTCTACGGGCCCCTAGGTAAGGCGCGCCATTAGCGCTTTCCTCTCGAGTTCCCAACTTTTGCCCTCCTGGGAACATGATCATTTGTTCATTGCCTACTATAGGGAGGGTACCTTGCTCCGAGGTCAAAAATGAAAATTTCACCAAATCGTAGTTTTTACCTCTATTTTGTCGTAGGAGCATGGTTTGAGGTGTCGGTGGGTCATTTCGGCCCCCATTTGGGTCATACGTCCCCTCCCCGATTTAGTTCGTCGTATGACCATAGTCCGAACTTATGAAGCAAAAGTGGTGTCTGGTGGTGTCTGCCGATGATCTTAACCTATGATTTCGAGTTGATATGCGTATATTAGAGTAAAATTAGGCCTTGTAGTACACGGCTTATGCCCCGGACTAGGTGTCCCGGGGACAAAATCTCGAAAATTACAGACACCCCAGCATCGCTTAAGGTGGTCAGTAGCAAATATATTTTTGGGTCTTCGGACCCATGAAGAGACAGTAGCTGGCTAGTTTGCTGTACTCTTACGCTGAGAACTGGCAGCGTAGAGGGTCTACGGACCCTGAAAGGACCTACCCAACCTTTCAAAAAGCTCCCTGGAGCGGTACATCACGGGTCTACGGACCCTAAGACTTCGTCGTGATGGTTTCAAGCATAAAAGTCGTAACAGTTTAAGAGGTTTTCGTAAGCGTATATTAAATGCATGCTTGAAACTAAGCTTCGTTGTCTTTAAACACTGCAAGACCAATCGAACTTTTTAGGGAAACTCGAAGGATTCACGCTAAGCTCGATGAGCTATTAAGGGTAGTGGTGCATGGTTTGTCGGCGTTCCTTGGATCTAATCCATTGAACAAATGTGTCTGGGGTCATGGTGCAGGTAAAATAGCGTGATGAAACCGGGTTTCCCTTACCAAATGTGGCATAACTTTCCCTGAGAGCGAAGCTCAGACCCACGTAGGGGAGAGCAAAGTGGAACTTAAATGTTCTATGCAGCAAATGTTCGCCATGCGGATAAACAAGTTGGAATAGCTCAATGTAGTGTAATGCAAACACGAATCGCAATTAACGATAAGGGGACCCAGAAGCAATTCTGCGGAACCCTCGGGGGAGGTGTGAGTTGATATAATTAGAGGTGATAGTCCAAGTTGTTCGAGCTCCGGCTCGGCAGCCGATACGAGGTTCCTGTTGAGCTTGTACATCGCGCAGAGGCGCCGTTCGGTTCTAGCAATGATTCCCGCCACCATGTTTCATGCGTGCAGAGGTCCGTTAGAGCTCGAGCAATGTGTCCCGCCGTGATTACGAAAAAGTTTAACAGTTGACTAAGTTGGGGGTGTGTTCAAGTAATCGCGCAGAGATGCCGATCGGTTTCTAGCAATGTTTCCCGTCACAAGGTGGTATTGGCACCTGTGCAGAGTGACCGTTAGCAATGTCTCCCGTATCACGGTGGTGTTCTACCACTAGTGCAGAGTGACCGCTAGCAATGTCTCCCGTCACAAGGTGGTAGCCCAGTAGTGCAGAGAAGCCGCTAGCAAGTCTCCCGTCACAGAGTAAGCAGGTCCGCGAAGTGCAGAGTAGCCGTTAGCAATGTCTCCCGTATCACGGTGGTATCATTCCACTAGTG